>NC_088392.1:4527500-4827500 GCF_037993035.2 Macaca fascicularis | reverse complement strand
TTCCCTCTAGCTGCTTATAATATGATGAAAGAAAGTAAGACATTATAAGAGTCATCACTTTCCATCACAAGAGCAGGCTATAAACGGAAAGTCCTGAAGATGGATACAACCTAGCACTTTCATGAGATGCCCGCAGCTCGCTTGAGCATGTACTTTCCATGAAGTCCTTTTTGAGCTGTGTTGCTTTGATAAACGGATAACATAGGTGTCAAACAAAATCTCAAACCTATGTTTAGAGGGCTTAGATGTCCCATTACTGAGAAGAGTCAAGAAAATGGTAAGGGTGCTGAAGGAATTCCCAAAACCGAGTCCATCTATAGCTTCTCCAGTTGATGCTCCTAAATGGAAGGCTGTCCCCTGTGTCATTTGCAGATGTGGCATCTTCATTATAAAAAACCAGTTTCATCGCTGAAGACAATTTACTGTATGCATTTATCCATCTGGAACACTTGTGTGGAGTTCCTACAGCTTGCCCGGCAGTCTAGTAGAGCTAGTTTATACATCCATTTTGTCAAAAGTTTATAGACTGCTTAATTTTCATCAACAATCAGCAAATTATTGGGTTCCACGTTGACACTTACATTTGAACTTAAAGGTTTATTTATTTTACCATTCACATTAAAGAAACATTATAACGAGCTTTTAAAGGAAAAACAAATAGCTTTGGAGACATGAGAGTAGAAAGAATCCCAATTTATCATTTTGGCCAAGTTCAACAAACATTGCACCGTGAACCAATAGCTCCTAATGAGGACAGCTGCAATACACTAAACAAATATACCATTATACTTAATTAACTTAGAGAGAAATCTTGCGATTTCTTGATGGTGGACTTTAGCCCATTTATGGATGGGAATGGTTATGTATGTGTGCATTTGTGACAAACACAAAGGGATATCTTACATATTAATGGTAAAATGAATAAACTTTACTGTGTGCAACAAAGTGGGAACAAATACCATTTTGACACTGCCTTACATTCATTCTATCTGGACTGAAGCACCATTAAGAATGAGACTGTTGCACAGATGCAGCCCATATATGCATTTAGGCATTTTTCAAAATGTAGAATATACCTAGTGTCTAGTGATATGAATTAAAAATTACTAGATGTAGCCAAGAGGAAAGCAATAATGAGGAAATAGAACAGCGACTATATAATTTACTCTGTTAGATACTTTCAAATAAACTGATGTCAAAGTATCATAGTGGTGAAGAGAATCAACTAGCAACATATTTGATTTATGATTTGCAAAGAATACCCTCATTATCCTCTGTTCAAATGACTATTTGAGGGTCAATGCCTTTAGAAGAAGGAAAATAATTTAAATTTAAAAATCCCAGCAAACCAAGAATTGTGTGGTATTCAGAATAAATACTTTCTATTCTATTGGGTTTTATCATGAATAGTGATATTAAATTCCTTGGTTTCATTTTTCTTCAAAAACTTAGCCATGGCCATTTGAATACAGTAAAAATAATTATCATGGAATGTGTTACAATACAGCTTAAACATTCAAATAAATAAATTTACAAAATTCTAAACTTTGAAGTTACCTCTAATGGTCATTTTTGATCATTGTTTTGTTTCCCAGGTTGCTTAGATATTTGAACATAGTTTTTTTTTTAATTTTTAAAGGTAAAACTAAGAAAATTTGACTTCCATATCAATGAAAACTATCACTCACAACAAGTGCTCTTAGGATCCTAAAATGCTGAACTTTAGTAAAGTGATTCATAGGAGCTATTCATAAACTATTTATTTTGGTTAAGGTAATGATGAGGGCTTTTTTCTTTCCTTTTACCAGGAACCACTATTTTACGGTTGTAATGAATTATCTGAACAAAATTGTCAGCTAAAATTTCTATATTTATATTATGAAAGATGGTGAGGTATTTTTTAAATCAGTCGTGACCTTGGTGAATCCAAATGGAACAGGAACTTTTTTAAATGAAGTGTTCAATATAAGCACTGATTGTGTTTCTTCCTTTATTAATTTGTTGGTGGTATTCGTGTGGGGTGGGTGGGAGATGTTATGATTACAGTTTAAATATTTTAAAATATTCATTTCAGGCGGTTGAGAAGGATGATGAATAGAGAAAACCGTTATTTATATGTATGCATACGTGTGCACACACACACACAGACATAAAGAAAAAACAAATAGAAAATGTTTGTGTCAAAACGTTAGCTTCAAGTTAGGCTCACTAACCACATCTTGAATGTTATGCCATCCAAATATAAATAATATATAGATCTAGATGAAAACTAATATATACTCAGACCAATAAAAATGATTTTTTTTGTTTAAGAGAAAATAAAAACTATTGCTATGCATTTATTAAACTAGTGTTCCTAAAGTTTTCTGAATAGGCATCTTCCATCATTATGACCTTTCACGTGCATTAGAAGAGAGAGGGTTCTTACATTGTGCAGTTGCTGTTGTATTGGGAGGCTGACACATTCTTATTGCACCACCTGTTATACTTTCCACAAGATTAATTCTATACTTCTGTTTACAGTAAACACATCCTTATAATATAGAGAGGAAAAACACCTTCTTTCAGATACCTACAAGATTGTTCAGAAAAGAAAAAAAAACCCTAGCAACTATATTAAGCTATGGAAGTCTTCCCTTAACAAACTCTGTACAATCAAGTTGATATTTTATTCTGCAGAATATGTTCACGTTTATTCATTACTACTCTTAACTCTACCTAAATCAGCTCTTTATTATAATTGGTAATAAATATGCCTGTAGATACTGTATGTTCAAGTTAGAAGGATGTGAGGTAGGGATTTCACACTTAATATGTAGTATTTTATCTTGCTTGCCCAATAAATACTTATGTTGATAGCAAGTACACATTTTTACTCACATTGGCCCATTTTGAATACAGCTTCCATTTAGGAAGAGCACTTCTTACACAATGTGATAAGTATCTGCTATATCTGCAGCTCTGCCAAGTACATTTTCTCAGTGCTTGGAGGCTGTAGGCTGTGTATCAGCTACGTGGGAAGTCAGTTCCTTTTCCCATTGGTACAAAACCACAATGAAGCTTACAATAAGTTATGTCGCACTGCATAGCTATAATTAATGTGCAGATCTAAGATTAAACAGTATAAATTAAAAGCCAGAACCATGGTCAGTATTCAGAAGCAGTATCAGCAAATTTCCAAGATGAGATAAGCCAATGCAGGTAATTTAACAACTGTTTAAAATACATTAGAATTATCTAGTTCCATCTAAGTGCAATTCGCTGGACATTTGATATTTGAGTCTCTTGGAGAAAATCTAAATAAATCACTATAAAATCAGGTCAACAGGAATTAACAATGATACAATCATAGCAAGCCCAAGTGTATGTATGCTTTTAAAATACCTTTAAGTTCATTGAACAGACCAGTTTTTATTTTCATATGTATGTTGATTTGGGAAAAGCTATAAAAAGAATGGTCTTTCTCATTTTTCCAAATTATATTTAACATTAAAATGCACACATAAGGCCAGGTGGGTGCAATAGCTCATGACTGTAATCCTAATGCTTTGGGAGGCTGAGCTGGGAAGACAGCTTGAGCCCAGGAGTTTGAGATCAGCCTGGGCAACATGGCAAAACCCCATCTCTACAAAAAGTACAAAAAATAGCTGGGTGTGGTGGAATGTGCAGTAGTCCCAGTTACTTGGGAGGCAGAAGTGGGAGGTTCTCTTGAGACTGGGAGGTGGAGGCTGCAGTGAACCATGACTGCATCACTGCACTCAGCCTAGGGGACAGAGCAAGACCCTGTCTCAAGATAAATAAATAAATACATAAATAAAATAAAATACAAACATAATAAAAAGATACAAATTATGTGTATTTGTGAAAAAATCCTTTTATTTTATAATTATGACACACGATTATAAAAGACCAAGAAAATCTTTTGAAAGTAAGTGAGTTCTTTCCACAATAAATTTCACACAATCGTGTCTTTCCATCAGGAAAATATTCTGTAGTTCTGGAGAATCATTATAACTTAGCTTTGACCATTTTACAAAAAGAAACCTAGAGTCGTGGTGCTGAGCCAGAAGATCCGAGCTCTCTCCTATCTGTGCATGCCATGTCCTAAGCTATACCTTAGAATAGTGACTGACACTGCTAGTTTTCTTACCTGCTGTAGGATTCGAGAATGGGAAGAATCCTGCGAGTTGCTGAATGTGTGGCTAAAGGCATACATGAAAGGAGATTACATAAATACATTTAGGGTCTACATCTTCAACTCACTCTTCTGAGAGTGAGGAAATTGCTTTTAAAGCCACACATTCTGTCTCTCTTGTACAACATTTATTAACACAAAGTTTAATTTATACACTCAAGCATTAAGTAAAATGTATCAGACAGTAAATTTTGAAATTTTAAAATCACCACTGAAGAGCAAAGAGAGCTGATATTTCTCAGGGCCTGTGGAAAGTCACAGTAAGAGATTTTTTGCTGACATGATTTCAGACATTCAAGCAGTTGCCCATTTTACAGAGAAGGAAACTGAGGCTCAGAGAAGTTAGGTGACTTTGGCCGTCACATTACCTATTCTTTTCTATATGCCACACACTGCCATCAGTCAGAAAACACTAGGAAGCCAAGTAAAAGCAGAAAACCAAGACTGTGTCCATCAGGATGAATATTCCCACAGAAAGCTCCATATAATGTGATGATCGTCACAGACAAACTTCAGGAACTGTATTGATATGCAAATTTCCAGCAAAATAGCAATAGCTGTAACTAGTTAAGCATGTTTTTACTGGTAAGGGGAGTATTTTTAGTGTTTTATGAACAGTACATTTTATTGCTTACTTTTTACTTTACAATAAGACAAAAATCAATGAATGCTTCTTTGGTTTTATAAACTCTCATAAACGCAAGAGTATATGTGTACACAGATATTTATACCTTCAATTTGCATATACTGTGTTGTGAAATCTCTTCATAATAGTAAAGCCTAAGTTATTTTCTCATTGTACCAATCTCCGAGGACTTCTGATTTCACAGGCATCAGTCCATACATTTTCAGCTTTTGGAAACCTGCAGTGGGGATGGTAGATTTTCTTGGTGGGGCTGCAGATTGAGAACCAGGGCCCAGAGAGGTTGAGTGACTCGCTCTAGGCCACAGAGGGTCTCAGGTGTTTACAGGAGGCTGCAGCCATGCCCGTTCCATAGATAATCTTACTTTTTGAATAAAAGAAAGGAAAGCACTGAATTCAAAACAAACAAACAAGTAACTGGATATAAATCCTGGGACCTCAGTTGTTTTCCATATTGGTATTGATTACAATTTGAAAGAAAAACTTCCTTATATCATATGCTTATGTAGCTTATGGTGCTTTCCTCATTAGCACCAGGAAAATGAAAACACAGACCCGTAAGTCTGCTTTTCTTATGCTAGATCTTCAGTGAACTCCAAAATACCATAAATAATTGAGATAACTATGGGCGCCCTGGGACGTTTTATTTTTAATCTTCTTTTTCTTCAAGTATGTGTGTGTGTGTGCGTGTTTTAATCAGAAATGAAGAGTACCAGCATCCGTATACATACACCCCAGTGACTGACCATGGAGAGGAGAGGACTCTGGACACTATGCCCACACGCCAGCCTCTGCTAGAACAAAGCCAGGTCTCTGCAGCGAGGCCAGCTCCACCAGCCGGGCAGGGAAGGTGTTAGGATGAGTAGCAATGGCCTTCCTCAGCCAACGTCAGGCTTAATGAAAAAGTTGAATTCATGTATTTCAGTAGAGATGTGCATAAAGGTTGACTTTTTAAAAAATAAACTTTTCATTTTACAACAGCTTTAGATTTACAGAAAGATTGTGAAGCTAGTACAGAGAGTTCCCATATGCACCACACCCAACCTCCTCCATTGGTAACATCTCACCTTAGCACCGGACATTTGTCGCGGTCCACGAGCCCGTGCTGACCTGTCATTATCAAAAACTCGGGAGTTTGTTCAGTTGCTTTTAGTGTTCCCCTAATGTCCGCTTTCTAGTCCAGGATCCCATTCAGGCCACCATGTTACATGTCACTGCCAAGTCTCTTTAGACCCCTCCTGGCTATGACAGTTCTCAAATTTCCATTGTTTTGGATGAGTTTGACGTATTTGAAGAGTATTAGGTATTTTAGAGAATGTCCCTCAGTTTTGGTTTGTATGATTTTTTTCTCTTGGTCAGACAAGGGTTGTGGATTTTTTAGAAGGTCACGGAGATAAAGTACCACTTTTATCACACCCCAGGAGGGGTACCTATGGTCCACACGACTTATCAAGGGTGATATTGACCTTGTCACCCAACTAAGATGGTGCCTGTTAGGTTTCTCTACTGGAGAATTCCTCCTTTCCATACTTCCTTCCGTATTTTGGAAGGAAGACACTACTTATGGCCCATAACCGTGGAAAGTTATACTCGACCTTCCTGAGGGAGGAGTACAGATTGATATTTTTATTTATAATATTTAATACATAACCTTTTGAAATCAAAAGGCAAAATAAAATGTTAAAATTAGGGTGTATTTACTTGTTGATGCACGAAACACAGTCTTTACAATGCCCATTCGAGTCCAAAGGTGGTACCAATCCATAGTGATATTGGCACAGGGACTTGAGGGACCACAGGGGCTCAGGGTCAGAAGGCCTGCAGAGCTCTTCAGTTCACCTCTCTGGTCCAGACTGAGACCTCATGGGCTTCCGATAAGAAATTCCTATGCGTGGGTGTGGCAGATATCATAGTTTCTTTACACACATTCTACCTTCTTCCAATTGCCAGAGCTGCGAGTGCATTTTAAATGGTAATGTGTGTACAAAAAGCATTCACATTTTCCAGATTTTTCTCATTTGTAGACAGCAACCGCCATGTGACACAGTTCAGCCAGAGGCGATAGATCAGTCAAACCCCACCATTTTCCGAAAGGTTTTGGCTTTCTTGATAAAGATGCCATCCTCCTTTTTCTCTATTCTCCCTCGAATGGAGAAATGAGATCAGGAGGGGAAGCAGTCACTGCGTGACCTTGTCACAGCGACAGGGATGACAAACGCCAACTTGTCCCAGGTTCTGAATGGGAAGTCACAAGAGAGCCTTCTCCAGGATGGCGCTGCTGCCCTAGCGTGTCTATCCCAGACTTCCTGATATGTGAGATGAAAGATAGTTACCCAGGAGTCACTGCGGTCAGGACATCCATAACATGCAACCAGATGAAACCCCGCTCCCTGGACCTTTCCTTCATGTCCATTTCCAACAACGTGAGGACAGCCCACCTTTTAAAGGAGCAAATCTTGTTAAGCATGTTGCTATTGCTACCAATTTCTCTTCTGTAATATCCTCCACATAGTTTGGAGTGACTAAATTTCCAAAAATATCCCAATAATTATTTTTGTTTTCTCCAGGATGTTGCCAAATCCTGTTATTTTACCTTCAATGAATCCTGTCTTCTTATATTCAAACACAGTTTCTCACTGTATTATAACATTCTCCCTTTTAGATTCTTTTATGGAATACAGAGGGTAGCACTCAACTCAGACTAGAGGAGCAAGGCCAGCTCTGGGTGTCAGCTATGAAAGCCTTACTTCTACTCTGCTATTGTGCTTAAAATGACTCCCAATTTATCCACACATGATTAAGTTCATAACCCTCAGCTTCAATGCATTGATTGAAACCAACCTATCTGAAAACCTGATGACTATCTATTTTTCCTTTGCTTCTATCCCATAATTGCTACCCAAGTAAATGCACCTTGAAAATATGATGGGAGGACCATAGCGTGATGAAATCTGCCGCTAAATATCCTGCATAACTCTGGAATGAGATGAACATCCAGGCTACACACAGCACAAGCCAAACTGCTACCTATGCTTGGATGGCAATGTGCTTTCTCAACACCATAGTTTAGCCTGAGCAGCATACTCCTAGTGTCCCCATATTCTTAGCGTTGGGCCACGGGTTATTTGAGGGAAAAAAAATTATGATCTCCTCTGCCTTGTTGGATTGTATGCATCAGTAAGCCTCTTTACAATATGGAGGAATACACAGACTGAAGGTCTCTATTAGAAAATCTTGCACAGGTTCATGCAAGCATTGTGATTAATCCATTGTGGACCACACTGATTCTCATGAAAAATGTCAAGTGGGTCTGCTACTGGAAAGGGGTCCAGACCAAGACCCCAAAAGAGGGTTCTTGGATCTCGGACAAGAAAGAATTCAGGGCAAGTCCAAAGAGCAAAGTGAAAGCAAGTTTATTAAGAAAATAAAGGAATAAAAGAATGATTACACCAGACAGAGCACCCCCAAGGGCTACTGATTGCCCACTTTTGTGGTTATTTCTTGATGATATGCTAAACAAGGGGTGGACTATTCACACCTTCCCTTTTTAGACCATGTAGGGTAACTGTCTGACATTGCTGTGGCATTTGTAAACTGTCACGGCGCTGGTGTGAGTGCAGCAGTGAGGACGACCAGAGCTCTCTCTCATCGCCACCTTGGTTTTGGTGGGTTTTAGGTGGTTTCTTTACTTCAACTTGTTTTATCAGCGAGGTCTTTAAGACCTGTATCTTGTGTCAACTTCCTATTTCATCCTGTGACTTACAATGCCTGAACCATCTGGGAATGCAGCCCCGTAGGCTTCAGCCTCATTTTACTCATCTCCTGTTCAAAATGGAGTTGCTCTGGTTCAAAAACTTCTGAGAGGTCCCCTCAAAAACTCTGGTGTGGCTTGTTTGGAAAGGTTGGAATGCCACGTGGAATCACCCACTATGGGTTTAGCTAACAGTAGTTTTCCTTCATCAGTGGGACCACTTTTCTAAATGCTATTAGTATGTGAGTTATTCACAAAGGCAGTTTGCTGAGTCTTGGCAAATTGCAGTTTTATTAAAAGTTTGTTTTCCCTAAGGTTTAACATTAGAGATTAGTCTTCGCGGTTTTTGTTTTTATTTTTATTTTTAAAATCTTTTCTAAACCCCAGTGGAAAACAACCTTTTACTGTGAGAAGTAATCCAACCAGGTATCTTCAAAATCTTAATAGGCAACGTGAATTGACCTTGGCTCATCTTCTTGGAGCACAGGACAAATGGATCCATTTTCTTGCTAAATAACTACCATTCGAATGTTGATTCTGCCTGCCTAAGATTAGCACCTTGTAAAATCTGTGCTTGAGAATGTAAATGTAAGGCAGCTAAGCACATGGACCCACATTCCCAAGCAGAAGCAATATCCTCCATCAGCTCCCAACCGGTTCTGAGAAATGACGAAGACATGCTGGTTGTTTGGTCCAGAAATCGAAAAACAGTAAGAAACATGCAGAAATAAAACAATTTTGAAATTTACATTTTATCATACCTATCTGCAAGTGGGAGACAGTGTCCATAATCCACACTAAGCCTCAATCACTTGAGCAGACTTTTAGGGGATCTTAACAGCTGGGTTTGCCTAGGACACGGGGAGTGGGCTATGGATGTGTTGTCATTCAGGGCATCCCATTTGTCCTCAAAGATCTTCACATCAATACGAAATTGCTTAAACATTTCATATTGCTTACTTCAAGTGTTAGTGAAGTGTGCCGATCTGAAGTAAGACCTACTGGGGATGAAAGATGCATAAGGACGGTGTCCCCACCTGATAGAAGTTTATAGTCCAGCAAGAGAGAGAAACAGGCGAGCAGTCAGCAAAACATAAGTCAGGGAACCAGAAGGACCACAAAAAAGCCACGAGCATCTTCACAGAGAGGAAAGCACTCACAGTTGTGATGACAGTGTCATTCCTAAAATCTCAAGCTAGCCACACTTAATGAGCCTTACTGTTACCTGGGGATCCTTGCTCCCAGAGCACCCAAGATGGTGGTGGGCTGATGTTGGCTGGCCACTTCCAAGATGGTGGCGGGCTGCTTCCAAGATGGTGATGGGCCACTTCCAAGATGGTGGCAAGCCTTGTGTTCTCCAACCTGGGGTTCTTGGCCTCACGGATTCCAAGAAATGGAATCTTGGGCCATGCGGTGAGTGTTTAGAAGCCGTGGGTCACGGAAGAGAACCATGGAACCCAGTGACTAGTATTCAGCTCGATTAGGATGAACCTGGGCACTCAGCCATGCAGGAACAATGGGGAGCCTTTAGCCTGATCGGGAGCAGCAATGGGCACCTGGCTGGATCAGGAGCACAGCAGACACCCCGGATGAGATGGAAGTCAACTGCGTGTCTGCATCAGCCGCAAACAGCAGTGGTGGAGGGCAAGCAAAAGCTCAGCTAGAGCAGTAACAAACATGGACCATAAGAGTGTGCAGTTGCAACATTTAATAGAGTGAAAACAGAGCTCCCATACAAAGGGAGGGATCGGAAGAGGGTAGCCGTTGCTGGCTGGAATGCCTGGGTTTATATCCCAATCATTGTCCCTCCTGCTGTGCTCTTAGGCCATAGATGATTGGTTATTTCTTTACCTCCTGTTTTTGCCTAATTAGCATTTTAGTGAACTCTCTTTACTACCTCATTGGTCGAGTGTGAGCTAAGTTGCAAGCCGCAGGTTTAAAGGTGGAAACGGTCACCTTCCCAGCTAGGCTCAGGGATTCTTAGTCGGCTCAGGAAATCCAGCCTGTCCTGTCTCTCATTACCACGTATCAGGGACTGTGATTCTCCCTGTATTTTTTTAATACAGTCCTTTCATCAATCATAGAGAGAAGTTTATTATGCTTATTCGAGAAATCTAAGGTAAAAGAGCTCAAGTAGCTTTTTCAAAACTGTTCAATTCCAAGGAAAGCCAGTTAGGGTGGAAAGGGTAGAAAAGATGAAGGTGGTAGTGGTGTGAAGTGGGTGTATCTATTGGTACATAACAAATTACCCCCAAACTTAGTAGTCTAAAATTATTTCTCGCAGTTTCTGTAGGTCAGGAATTTGGGATCTTGGGTTCTCTGGCCCAGGCCTTTCATGAGGTCCAGTCGAGATTTTAGCCAGGGATGTGTGCCAGAAATCTTGACTAAAGGTGAGGATCAGCTTCCAAGCCCGCTCACTACACAGCAGCCAAGGTGGTGCTGGTTGCTACTGGGAGCTGCCAAATCCATCTAAGGGCTGCTTGAGTGTCCTCCTGACATGGCAGCTGTGTTCTGCAGAGTGACTGATTGGAAATGTTCCTTTTATGACATAGCCTGGAATGTTCCTTTGATGGCAGAGTCTGGAAAGTCACATAGCATCATTTATACCACATTCTACTCAGTAGAAGTGATTTGCCAAATCCAGAGGGAAATTAGGCTGCACCTTTTGAAAAGAGAAATGCTGAAAAGTCTGCAGATTCAAAATAAACAGTGACCAAACATAAGCAAGGCAAAGAAGTCATCTTGAGGCAGCTGTGTGTAGCAGAGGTGGCTTGAATAGTGGAAGTCATGACTGAAAATTTAAGTAGCAGACAGAGGGAGTAAACCTTGAATTCCAAGTGTAACATGATTTTATAAGAAAGGTAATACATTTCCACTGAAGATTTTTAAGCAGATAAATAATATAATTAAGATAATTTTATAATAAAAGTAATCAGATGATTTCACTTGGAATGGATTAGATGACTGGACATTCTTATAATAATTATAAAAATAATAGGCTGGGTGTGGTGGGTCACTCCTGTAACTGCAGCACATTGGGAGGCCAAGACAGGTGGATCACTTGAGGTCAGGAGTTCAAGACCAGCCTGGCCAAGATGGCGAAACCCCATCTCTACTAAAAATACAAAAATTAGCCAGGCGTGGCAGTGCGCGTCTGTAGTCCCAGCTACCTGGGAGGCTGAGGCAGGAGACTTGCCTGAACCTGGGAGGCACAGGCTGCAGTGAGCAGAGATTGCACCACTGTACTCCAGCCTGGGTGACAGAGTGAGACTCCTTCTCAAAAATCATAATCATCATCATCATCATCATACAGAGTATACCTGAGTTTGGGAAAGAGGAGGAAATTATATTTTTAAAATTCTCTAATGGTGCTTTAGAATAATCCTCTAGAACTGGCATTGGCAAACGTTTTCTGCAGAGCGTTAGATAATAAATATATTTAGCTTTGTGGGCCAACTATTCAATTTTGCCGTATTTATAACACAAAACAAGCAATTGAAAATAAGTGGGCTGTATTTGGCCTATTGACCATGGTTTGCTAATTCCTGCCTCCAAACTTTCCCAGTTATACATTAGAAATCATTAGTTTTATCACATAAACTAGATGGTTTTCAAATTCTCAGAGACAACAACATAGCAATGCAACTAAAGGGCAAAATGAGAAGAGAACACGAAGACTTTGGACAAAAAGAGGTGATCGAGGCCTGCCCTGTGGGGTGCCCTAGCCTGGCCTTGAGAGGTGCTAGCTCTAGGTATCTGCGTTCACATGGTGGAAGCGCTCAGCAGTCATTCATAAACAGTTTAAATTAGAGATTCCCTTACTTTAAGGTAAATAAGAAGTCAGCAACACAATGTGATTGGCAAAAGGCATATGGGAGCCAGAAAGAAAGTTAACTAAGGGTGGTGGTGAATACACAGAAAAGACAACAACCTGAGTGGAACCTTTCTCTTCCTAACCCAGGTCTATGACTTCAGCATCAAAACTTATGACTATCTTGAGAATAAGCTATGAACAATTTTAAACATCATTCTGCTTACAGATGTTCTACTCAGTTTGCTAAATTTGCATAACAATTATCTCATTTGTCAGCTCTTCTACAACTTCCCATATCACCAAAGTAAGAAACACCTTATTTATTTACAGTGCTTCTTGAAAGAGGCACCTAGACTTCTTTTCTTGAAACTAATGACTATAATTAATGATGGTCTAATCTTTCAACTGTCATATCTTTTGTCTTTTTTGAAGGAGTATTTATAATAATTTGTTCTTGTCACTTGACATAATATATGATATGTGAACATAAACCTTGTTTCTTTTTGGGAGAAACAAAATTTTGTGAGTTTAAACTATGTCTTCACAAGTTATTAGCTGTTTTTTCTTGGAACATTAGTTATTATCTCTTGGCCTATGTTTTATTGTCTATAAAATGGGAATGATAATACCTAATGCAAATAGTTTTTCTAAGTAAATACAAGTTAAAGAAACAAAATAAAAATCACTCAGAATCTTATGATCGAAGATTTCACATTTATCTAACATTATATTTCATTTTTTCTTCATGAAAATTTTCTTACGAAATGTATGTTATGTGATAATGTTTCCTTTCCACTTAACAATACATTGTGAATATTTACTCTTTTCTTATATAATCACAAATATTTTTTTTCAATAATATTATCCATACAGGTAGAATTGTTATGTCAAATCATAACTAAAATTCAATTTTTAAAATATCTTTCCAAATTGTGTTCTAGTAAAAATTGTGTCAATTTACAATCCCACCAGAAGAGTTTGGGGATGCTGAATTTTCTTACACTTAGTCCAGTTTCTGCTGCTGTAACAGAATACTTGAGACTGAGTAATTTATAAAGGAAATAAATTTATCTGGCTCATGGTTCTGGAGGTTGGGAAGTCCAAGACCAAGCGGCTGTGTGTTGTGAAAGCTTTCTGGCTGTGCCATCCCATGGCAGAAGGTGACAGAGCAAGACAGCATGCACTTGTGAGAGCAGTAAAGCTCACAGCCTCAAATTCACTTAAAATCAGCAGTAATCCATCCATGAAGGTGGAGCCCTCATAACCTAAACACCTCCCACTAGGTCCCACCTTCTGAAACTGTCACATTCGAGATTAAGTTCCAACACATGCTTTTTGGGAGACATATTCAAATCATAGCAATTGCCAACAGTATATATTATCAATTTGTAAATGTCTTGTATATTATTACCAAAAGGTTCATTTATATTTATATTTATGTTTATTTACTGGCCATTTATATTTATTGGCCATTTATTGGCCAAATATATTTATTCTTTGATAAATCGATAGTTTTAGTTGTTTACCACCCAAAACACCATTCTACCACTCAGTCACTGATGGCTTTGTTTCTGCCATCGTTGATAATTTTGGGCCTGTCTTCTACACCCCTACTTTTGTCACTATTCTGAGTGATCTCAATATCCATGTAGATAGATGGTCCTTCTAATATCTGGTTTTCTCAGTTTTTTAAACTTCCTCATCCCCAATTACCTTTGCTTCCCCCTTTCTCTGCTGCAAACCCCCATGGTCATACCCTGGAGTCATCGTCATTGATAATTGAGCCATTTCTGAACTCTCCACTTCAAGACTTCTACCCAGTGGCCATCACTTCTGTTCCCTCACTTCACATTCCCTAGAGCTATACTCCACCAAGACAGGAATGCTATAAGTATTTCATGGATGTGAGTGCCAGGGGACTGACAAGAAAACATGATTTTAAATCCTGAAGTCCCTAAACTAAACTAATATAATTTCTTAATGTTAAAATAAGTGTGAACATTTATCCATTTTAAGAACTGAACATGTCCATTATGGAACAACTTTCTCATTACACCCCATGTTAGTTGGGCAAAAATGTCCACTTTCCAAATTTAAGTTGGGTATTTTCATTTTTATATGGCTCTCAAAAAATAGAAAATGTGTGAGTCTCATTGGTCTTAATTAAAAATTGGATATTTTTTTCTTTTGTGCATAAATTTCCAAAACATGTCCCTGAGAGTCTGATTCCTTTGTATATTTGACTGGTCTTGGTGAGGTAGAAAGTTTTATCTGATTCACTATTCCTACTCTGTGGCTAATGGATAAGGGTGGGTGTCATTAATGTCCGAAAACTACTTAGTCTGTGGGATATAACTTGCTGAGAGCACTGTGGGGCCTCACTTCTCTTCCATCCCTCAGTGATTCTGTCTTCTTCAGATAAAGTCAAATTAACACATCGAACATTTTGATACGGTCTTACTCATTTTCATCCTTGTATTTTTTTTAAAAAATCTCATTAATCTATTAACCAACTGTCATTTTAAGTGTCTCATAAACCTATTAGCCAACTACCATTTTAGAATTATGGAGTAAGTCTCAAATTGGTAACTGCAAAATTAGTAGGTCATTATTTTAGGCACCATGAAAAATGACAAGTATTGGAAGTGTCTTTCTTCATATTCAAAATACCTAAAATAGAATTAGGAGCTAAGACAAACATATAATGTTGTATAAAAGTTGAAATTGTCATGGAAATATTACAAACATATACATATATATGAATCTGCAGATATGTATTATAAATGTTTACATATATTTGTGTGTAGGTGCCTACATATGATATCTAGAAATATATTTACATGGGGTGTGTGTGTGTGTGTGTGTATGTGTGTGTAAGTTACTAATGTTAAAGGGTTGAGGTAAATGGCAAACCAATTGGAAAACTAGACAATAGAATTTTTGGCTCATGTTCTGCATAAGTAAACTAAAGTATATTTTTGAATATATGTGGAGTTTCCCATGGAAAGCTATTAAAAGGAAATGCAATGTAATTGAAATATTCATTCAGAGGGTAAAAATTTTTGTGTTCCTTAACTGTTGAAGGTTTTTATATTTAATCTATATTTTTTCACTCTGTTCTGGAAAATTTTTACGTTATTTTATTAAGAAAAACATAAGAAACCAAATGAGGACTTGTTCTGTGTTCCTGGAAATGATAATTTTTCTTCTTGAAACATCATGCAAGTTTCAGTTGAATTTCAAGCGTCTTCTTTCTATATTTAAGGCAATGTAAGTCAAAGCAGAACGAAGTGAAACATTTGCATACAACTCCACACCTTCAGTCTCCCCGGGTGGTCCAGGTATAATAGACCTAGGCCCTGCAATCTGCCTCTATGTGGGACTTATTCCAAATGGAACATGGACTTGCAAATGCTTGCCTTCCACGGTGGCTTTCTCTGGTGATGAGCAGTGAGTGCACCTTCCAACGTGGCAGGAATAACTGCGAGTCTGTGTCAGTGCAGAAGACAAGCAAATGAGCCCCAAGATGCCTTGTGTTCTCTTATTCTTCCTGTCAACTTCCATTTCTCTTTAAGGGACTTGCACTTTATTCTGAAACAATCAGTCACAATGATTTTGACCTTTGGTTTTATGCTAGACTGTTTCCATTACAAGATGTGCATTTTCTTCCAAAGAAATGATCAGTATCTCAGTAACTAATGTATTTATGAGACACAAATCAGAAAAGATACTTAAAAACACACACACACACAGAGTGTCTGGGTGGGCTGGGGGAGGAAACACCTACCAGAGTTCCTCCTCTCTGCCCTGCTGCCTCTAATGGGCAGAGGGTTGTTAGTGGATGTCCTCATTCCTCTTGGGGGGAAAACTGGGAATTAGATTAAAATCACCAATTCACATGTTTAAAACTTCTAAAATGTTTGTCTCTTAAATTTCAGGATTGCATATATTTAATTCTTCAGGCACCTTTTCCTCTGAAATGTAACTTAAAACTAGAATATAAGATTGTTTCTATTAGACTGTAAAAATATCAGTGTTGGAACAATAATACAAATGCAGGCCAGGCATGGTGGCTCATGCCTGTAATCCTAGCACTTTGGGAGGCCAAGGTGGACAGATTGCTTGAGCTCAGGAGTTCAAGACTAGCCTGGGCAACATAGTAAAGCCCTATCTCTACAAAAGATATAGCAATTAGCAGGGCATGGTGGCATGCACCTGTAGTCCCAGCTACTCGGGAGGCTGAGGTGGAAGGATTGCATAAGCCCTAGGAGGTAGGAGGTCAGGGGTACAGTGAGCCATGAGCCATGATCACACCACTGCACTTCAGCCTGGGCAACAGAATGAGACCCCATCTCAAAAAAAAAAAAAAAAAGGATTTTTACTCTTAAATCATAAAAAACAAACAGACGAACAAAAACTACTTCATTTTATTCATTTAGTATATTTCCATGAGACCCTACTAAAACAGAAAAAGTTTATACTAACTGGCACAATTGTTCCTGATACCTTGTAGAGATGGAGATAAAAGGTCAAAGTGATAGCTATCTAGAGAATCTGCCATGATTCAAGGTAAGTTTACAAATGGGTTGGATAAAGGCTTGCAGAGAAGCCAAAATATATCCTGCAATTCTAATGCTAAACGGCTTTGCATTGGAAAAATGCCCAAAGGCCTTGTCTGACACAACCGCTTACTAATGACTGATGGGAGATCGACAGGGAAAGAGTGGGGACACAGCTTTGTCATGGTGATGCTCAGTGTGTGATCAGCCTTAAGCATCAGGCCAGGTGTGGCTGTGCAGCCCAGGGCTCCATTCCCTTACCTGCATGACAGACCAGCGATGCCCACCAGAACTAGAAGCCCATCATGAAGCAGGGCAGGAACCCCCACAGCAGCTCCACTGTGACTCACCAGAAGACAGCTTCTAAAATCTTGAAGGGAGCAGAGTGGTGAGATTTTTTGAGGATCTTATTTCAGCATTCTGCTCTAAGATCATTGCAAAATAAATGCAAACATTCTCAAGCACCCAGGGAAATCCAAATGTTCCTGAGCAGCGCTCATCACCAGGCACTGCGAATCCCAAGGAATCCCAAAGGGACCAGGGATACACCCCAGCAGGGGAGGCTCATGTCCCCACACTCCGCAGATGTACTTGGGGTCAGGGGATCCCTGTAAATTCTACATCCTTAAGCAGACACATCCAAAGGACTCTTGCTGCTCCTGGTAAGTTTGACGTCCCTCAAGTGGATCGAGTCCCTCCCTAGACACGGCGGTCTGCGCAGCTTTTGGTCCATGCCCCATGGACATGGAGTCCTAGAGGAAAGACTGCAATCTAATTAAGCCTCTCAGTCAACAGTAAATAAAAGGAGTAACAAAGAAATACGTTGGAGTCTTGTTGGTTTATTTGCTTATATCAGAAACAATAACACAGAAAGAACAAATAGAACCCCAGGGGGAAAATAAGTCTGATTTTCTCCACCCAAAAGTCATAAGAGGACATTAAAAAAAAGAAGAAGAAGAAGAAGAGAGGAAAGAAATACACAGGGGTTTTTCTGAGATTTGCCATAGGAAGCAGAACTATTGGAATTGGACAGTGTGCCACCTGGAGGCCAGGAGGCCCAGGGCCTGCCTCTGATGACTGCAGCCACCTCAGGACTAGCCCAGCATCCCCTCATGTCCCCAGGGGTCTCTGTGTTCAGACTGAAGATTAGTATCAGGAAGAGGCCATTGTTAATTGATTAGCTAATGTTCATAAAGTGCTTTGAAGACAAAGAGGGCTATATACATGCTTATTAATATTAGTTATTGTTATTAATAAGTGAATATGTTTTTAAATGTTTGGTTTAGAACACTGCAGTGCTTCCTCCCTAGCGACTACGCAGGGGAAGTGGAATAACAAGCACTTGGGGTCTTGCTTCCTGGTCTTCTTCCTCTTCCGCTCTCTGTGGACAGAAACTTCTGGTGTGCAGCTCAGCTTCCTCTCTGCAGGGAGTAGCCCCTCCACTGGGTGCTCTCACCCTATTTATGGGGACTCTTTGCCAAAGGTGAGGACCTGAGCTGGGTGAGACTGCTGAAAACTTGGTTTGTCTACTTATTTTTAATTTATTCTTTTAATTGTCAAAAAGTTTTCTCTAATTAAGTCTACCTTGTCCTTAACAATTGCTCTTTTCCAAGACCTTCTGATTCCATTTTTTATTTTTATTTTATTTTTATTTTTTTTATTTTTTTTTTGAGACGGAGTCTTGCTCTGTCACCCAGGCTGGAGTGCAGTGGCCGGATCTCAGCTCACTGCAAGCTCCGCCTCCCGGGTTTACGCCATTCTCCTGCCTCAGCCTCCCGAGTAGCTGGGACTACAGGCGCCCGCCACCTCGCCCGGCTATTTTTTTGTATTTTTTAGTAGAGACGGGGTTTCACCGTGTTAGCCGGGATCGTCTCTCGATCTCCTGACCTCGTGATCCGTCCATCTCGACCTCCCAAAGTGCTGGGATTACAGGCTTGAGCCACCACGCCCGGCCTTCCATTTTTTAGAAATCACTTTAAACACTTTGCTCTTTGAACAAACTGACGACCATGCATTGAGTAGCTTTTATTTGGTACCCTGTGTGTGCACCACAAATCCAGGTTGTTTAATGTTCTCATTCCCTGCTATTTGACTCTAGGTATAATCTGACATCTGCCAACAAGCAATTGTTGCATCTCCAAATGACACCTATTTGCTAAGCCCAGCTCATTGTCTTCCTGCATGGTACTTTTGAGGTCTTTCTGACTGGAAATTGGCTCATCCTTCTATGGCCTCTAGCAGCACATTTGTAACTATTTTATGTCACTTGTAACATTCCACCTTTTAAAATAGTTCTCCATGTTTACAGTTTAACTCCTTAAGCAAGGATTATGTCTTAATCATTGACTCATCACAAAATTCCTTATGCATAGTAGATCCTCAATAAATATTCGATAATTACTTTCAAAAGTTCAGGTTGCATTTATTCTGAAGAACTACTAGAAATATATATTTTTAATTATAAACATGACTATTCAGAAGACTGACAGCAACCCTGAGTGTGAATAACATTCCTTGATCAAAATTTCCCTTTCCTTTAATGAATATGCGGTATCAGTATAAGAATTGTTGTGTTACTAGAAGAATTAAAGGAGACTTTGGTAAAATGGTAGATAGAAATGGTAGAGAGTGGTAAGCTCCAAACACATAAAAATACTAGATAAAATAGAAAGTATCGTTTAAAACTCTGCTGCGTTTGAAAGATAGGAAAATCTGCAGGTTTCAGAAACTAAGAGGAGAGCCAAAGGCTCTGTGGAAAGCAGAGAAGACCCCACACAACACCTGTCCTCTGGTTACACAGGAGATGCTGCCACAGCCTAAGCCGGGCAGGACTGGGGCTGCACTCTTCAGTGCAGAGCACAGAACTTCAGAGGGCGTCGGGTAGGTGAGATTGGTATGAGTGAGATGGGTTCACTTGTTGGCACTGGGAAGCAGCAAGGAAGCTTGCCACCTGGCCAGATTCTAGAATGGACAGGAAAAGCCATCTGGGAGAAATCAAAGCTCTCAGACATGATGTTTGGCTTTGAGAATCCATAGAGGGAACTCACAACCAAGAAATTAATGTAAATGTTGGGCCTGGACCACTGAAACAGTTAGGGCTCCAGCGTGAGCAAAAAGCCAAATGAAACCAAAACAGAAACATGGACAAATACAGGATGATCACGAAACAAATTAGTCCTTTGGACGATAAACTAATGGCAAACCACTTGAGGAAATGAAGCAGTATGAGTGAGAACCGGTAGATTTAATTCACAGGAACATTAGGACCCCTCAAGAAACAGAAATAATACAGCCTTATGAACGAATATAAGATAATGCTTAGGTTTAAGATGGTTACAGAAATTTTTACAAGAATGGACACCATAATAAAAAATACAATGATATTTTAAAAATTGGCAGGAGCTTTATTCCCATCCCCGCCCCCCGTAACCTGCCGTTTGAGTGTGGGCTAAGTGATTTGAGTGTGATCTTAGTGATTTGCTGCCCAAGAGTAGTATGACAAAGGGGAAAGTCAACTTTACAGTAGAAAAAGTCTTGACAAGCACTGCCTTGGCCAAGGGATCAAGGTTAACATCGTCAATAATAAGTGACGTTGATATCATGTTCTCTTGATATTATGGGGAGAAAATGCCATTTCACCTTCTATAATCCCAGTCTTATCATGAGAAACACATAAAACAAATTACAATTGAGGGACAGGCTACAAAATACCTCACCAGTACTCAAAACTATCATGGTTGTCAAAAACAAAGAAAGTGTGAGAAACTTTCATAGCCATAAAGAGACACAATGATTAAATGTAACAGGGTATTCTGGATGGAATCCTGAACATGAAAAAAAAAGAAATTAGGGGGAAAAACTAGTGGAAGTGTGGGGTTTTGTTAATATGAATGTACCAACATTGGTTTCTAGTTTTAATAATGTGCCATAGTTAATTTAAGATGTTAACAATCAAGGGAAGAGAAACTGTATTATCTTGGCAACTTCTCTGTATCTACTCTTAAAAATTGATGAGCTAAAAAAAGACATGTGAAATCAACAAGATGATAGAATAGAAGGCCCCAATGCTTGTTCCCTCACAAAAACAATAAATAAACAACTACATAACAATGAAAATAGGTCTGGGGAATCTCTGGACTTTAATGAGGAGCAACAGAAACCCTGTGGAGCATAGGAACTGAGGATGGACACACAGAAAAATTGGGAAGCATTTTACCTCTGTCACCCCATCCCCCATTCCAGAGCAGCTCAAAACCAAGAGGGATCCCCAAGAGAGGGATTTCTTCCAGCAGGGAATAGGAGAGCAGAGGGACCACAGCAATTCTCCTCTCTGTTATGGACACCTGCTGCTCTAGACAACAAGGACACCCCAGTGTCTTCATCATGCTGATCCCAGCAGACAGAGTTGCCTGGAATCCATGATGCAGTGCTCTCCCTGGATAAGGAGCCACCACCGTGTCCCCTTCTCAGGGGCAGGAGCTACTGCTACACTGTTCCCTGCCCTCAGGTTCCCATGTCTCTGCCGAGCCCTGCCCTCCAGGAACAGAGCATCATAGTACTTTACCCTAGACAGATAAACAGCTCAATAACACAGGAAAGGAATAAATAAACCAAGTAAAAAAGTTCAACAAAGAGAAAGAAATCTTCAAAAAACTCCAAACAGAAATTCTGTAGCTGAAGAATGCAACGAACAAAATAAAAAATGCAATAGATAGCTTTAACAGCATACTTTGATTAGGGAAAAGAAAGAATCTGCAAACTTGAAAACCGATCCTTTGAAATTATTAAGTCAGAGGATAATAAAAAGGATAAAAAATAGTGAAGAAAGCCTACCAGACTTACAGGACACCATTAAGTGAACAAATATACATATGGGGGTCCCAGAAATAAAAGAAAAGAAAAAAAGATCAAAAAGTTTATGTAAAGTAATAATAGCTGAAAACCTCACAAGTTTTAGGAGCAATACGGATACCTAGAGTCATAAATCTCAAAAGTGTCAAAACAGATTCAATCCAAAGAGGACTTCACTGGGATATGTTGTAATTAAATTGGCAACAAAGACAAAGATAGAATTTTAAAGCAGCAAGAGAAAAGCAACTTGTCACATATGAAGGAACATCTATAAGGCAATCAACAAACTTCTCAGGAAACACCTTGCAGGCCAGGAGAGAGTGAGATGATATACTTAAAGTGCTGCAAGAATAAAACTACCAATCAAGAATACTTTATTCAGCAAAGTCGTCTTTTGGAAATAAAGAAGAGATGAAAGACTCTACCAGAAAAATGAAAGATGAGGTTGTTCATTACCACTAAACCTGCCTTAGAAGAAATGCTAAAGGGAGTTCTTCATGCTGAAATAAGAGGATGTTAATTAATAGCATTAATATACATATATATTCCATGAATAATACATAATATTATATATATGTAAATTTTACTTGTAAAGGTAATAGTGAAAGGTAAGTAAAGGTAAATATATAGTGAAATTCACTATACTCTAATGCAGGAATGGTGCTCTGTAATTTACTTGTAACTGTACTTCAAAGGTTGCAAGTATTCAAAACACCTATAACTACAATAATTTGTTACTGTAGACACAGTATATCAAAATGTAAAATGTTAAGTTGCTCTCTGCTTAAAATCCACTTGTAAATATAATATGCTTTATGTAAGTCTCACAGTAATCAAAAACCAAAAACCTATAGTGGATACACACAACATAGGAAAAGAATCAAAGCATACTATCATAAAATAATTAATTAACAAAAGAAGACAGCAGAAGAGAAAAAAAGAAACAAAGAACTAAAACAATCAGAAAACAATTAGCAAGATGCCAATAGTAAGTCCTACATAGCAACAATTACATTAAATATAAATGGATTAAAATTTTCTATTAGAAGACATAGAGTGGCTGAATGAATTGAAAAATAAACAAAAAACAAAACCCAAAGACTCCATGCTACCTACAAGAGACTAACTTAAACTTCAAGAACACTAATAGGAAAGTTAAGGGATGAAAAAGATATTTTATGCAAATGTAAACCAAAATAAAAAACGAGTTGCTATACATACATCAGAAGAAATAGACTTTACGTCCAGAACTGTAACAAAAGACAAATAAAGTTATTATATAATTATTATAAAGGACTCAATTCATTAAGAAGAATAACAATTATAAATAAATATATATTCAATATCAGAACAAATGAGTATATAAACCAAATATAAGCAGAATTAAGAGAATGAATAGATAGCAATACAATAATAGTAGGAGACTTCAATACCTCACTTCCAAAATGGATAGAATATCCAGACAAAAAAAATCAATATAGAAACAATGGACATGAACTACTCTTTATGCCAAATGAACCTTATATACATGTGTG
Source organism: Macaca fascicularis (assembly GCF_037993035.2). Taxonomy (NCBI): domain Eukaryota; kingdom Metazoa; phylum Chordata; class Mammalia; order Primates; family Cercopithecidae; genus Macaca; species Macaca fascicularis. Next base: position 4,804,152 of record NC_088392.1, on the reverse strand, counting down.
AAACTTTCCAACAATAGCAGAATACATATTCTCAAATGCACACAGAAAATTTTGCAGATGTCTTACTTTATTCAGGCTGCTATACAAAATATCTTAGACTGAGTACTTTATAAATAACAGAATTTTTTTCATTCAGTAAACAAATATTTATTAAGTGCAAACTATATACTAAGCATTAGTTGATAACCATCACATTTGATACCCAAAACAGATCCTTTATTTTATTTTATTTTATTTTATTTTATTTTATTTTATTTTTTATACTTTAAGTTCTGGGATACAGGTGCAGAACGTGCAGGTTTGTTACATAGGTATACACTTGCCAAGGTGATTCACTGCACCCATCAACTCATCATCTACATTAGGTATGTATGCTATCCCTCCTCTAGTCTCCCACCCCCCCGAGAGTCCCCAGTGTGTGATGTTCCCCTCCCTGTGTCCATGTGTTCTCATTGTTCAACTCCCACTTATGAGTGAGAAAATGTGGTGTTTGGTTTTCTGTTCTTGTGTTAGTTTGCTGAGAATGATGGTGTCCAGCTTCATCCCTGTCCCTACAAAAGACACAAACTCATCTTTTTTATGGTTGCATAGTATTTCATGGTGTATATGTGCCACATTTTCTTTATCCAGTCTATTTTTGATGGGCATTTGGGTTGGTTCCAAGTATTTGCTACTGTGAACAGTGCTGCAATAAACATACGTGTGCATGAGTCTTTATGGTAGAATGATTTATAATCCTTTGGGTATATACCCAGTAATGGGATTGCTGGGTTAAATGGTATTTTAGATCCTTGAGGAATTGCCACACTATCTTCCACAATGATTGAACTAATTTACATTCCCACCAACAATGTAAAAGCTTTCTTATTTCTCCACATTCTCTCCAGCATCTGTTGTTTCCTGACTTTTTAATGATCGCCATTCTAACTGGCATGAGATAGTATCTCATTGTGGTTTGACTTGCATTTCTCTAATAACTGGAGTGATGAGCTTTTTTTTTCATGTGTTTGTTGGCCATATAAATGTCTTATTTTAAGCAGTGTCTGTTCATATCCTTTGCCCACTTTTTGATGGGGTTGTTTTTTTTCTTGTAAATTTGTTTAAGTTATTTGTAGATTCTGGATACTAGCCATTTGTCAGATGGATAGATTGCAAAAATGTTCTCCCATTCTGTAGGTTGCCTATTCACTTTGATGATAGTTTCTTTTGCTGTGCAGAAGCTCTTTAGTTTAATCAGATCCCATTTGTCAATTTTGGCTTTTGTTGCCATTGCTTTTAGTGTTTTAGTCATGAAGTCTTTGCTCATGCCTTTGTCCTGCATTGCATTGCTTAGGTTTTCTTCTAGAATTTTTATGGCTTTGGGTCTTATATTTAAGTCTTTAATCCATCTTGAGTTAATTTTTGTATATGGTGTAAGGAAGGGGTCCAGTTTCAGTTTTCTGCATATGGATAGCCAATTTTCCAAACACCATTTATTAAATAGGGAATCCTTTCCCCATTGCTTGTTTTTGTCATGTTTGTCAAAGATCAGATGGTTGTAGATGTGTGATGTTATTTCTGAGGTCTCTGCTCTGTTCCATTGGTCTATATGTCTGTTTTGGTACCAATACCTTGCTCTTTTGGTTACTGTAGCCTTGTAGTATAGTTTGAAGTCAAGCAGTGTGGTGCCTCCAGCTTTGTTCTTTTTGCTTATTATTGTCTTGAATATACAGGCTCTTTTTTGGTTCCATATGAAATTTAAAGTAGTTTTATCTCTAAGAGATATCTGCACTCCCACATTTATTACAGTATTATTCACAGTAGCCAAGATATGAAAATAATGTAAGCATCTGTGAAAAGATGACTGAAAAAAATTTATGTACACACATACACATACACACACGTACACATAAAATGGAATATTACCTAGCCTTTAAAAAGGCTGAATACACATAAACATACATAGACACACATACAGTGGAACACAGACACATACACCAAACATATCCATAGAATGAAATATTATTCATCCTTAAAAAGGAAAGAAACCTTGACATTTGCAGCAACATGGATGGACCTGAAGGACATTATACTAAATGAAATAAACCAGAACAGAAAGACAAAATATTCAATGATAACACTTATATGTGGAATCTCAAAGGTTGAACTTAGAGAAACAGAGGGTAGAATAGTGCTTGATAGGGGATGGAGGGTTGGGAAAATCAAGAGATGTTGGCCAAAATGTACAAACTTTCTCTTATAAACAAAATAAGCCATAAGGATTTAATGTACATCATGGTGGCTGTAGTTCATAATAATGTATGGTATATGGTATACTGAACATTTTCTAAGAGTAGATTTTAATAGTTGTCACCACATATAACATGTGGAATATGTAGTCTTAGGTATGTTAATTAGCTTCATTATGGGAATCATTTCACAAAGCATATGTATATCAAAATCTCATGCTGTATGTTTTAAGTACATGTAGATTGTTATTTGTCAATTACACCTCAATAAAGCTGGAAAAAAAAAGATTAAGCAGCATAGACAGCCATCAAATAGGCTTTCTGGAAAGATTACCTATGCAATACAATTGCTGAGAGGAAGTTTCGTATCAGCCCATTAGCTGCCAAAACATTTAAATTACTGAGGGGTAATGATAATACAAAAATTGTGAGAATTGAAGCAAAAATAAGGTCATTTGCAGACAAACAACCAACAAAAGATTGTGCCATTTACAGACACTCATTAGAACTTACTACCAGGATTGAAGTACATACCTCAGGAAAAAGTAAACTGAACTCAAAAAAAAGAAATAGGATGCAAGAAAAATGGTAAGAAAAAAAAAATGAGCATATCTAAATAAGTCCTTCTGTAAAAAATAATAATGACTTTGTAAGGTGGTGGTTAAAAAGGTATAAAATTAGTAAACAACAATAATCTGGGGAAAAAAAAAGAAGACAAGACTAGGAAAAAAGGTTTTCTAAAGACCCTTCTGCTCTTCAGAAAGAATGCGTTGATATTGATTGGACTTCATCATATCAAGAAACTTTGTATAAATATAATACTAATCATTAAAGATTAGAAATATAATATTTAACTTGAGAATTAGTATAATGAGATTAAGAATATAGCTTCTGGAAAGGCCTTTATTAATTACACAACCTCAGTCAAGTTATTTAATCCTTCTCTACCATTGTTTTCTCCTCTGTAAATGTTGCTGTGAAGGTATTAAATTAGAAGAGTGTGTGTGTGTGTGTGTAAATACATATATGTATATACATTTAACATATATAAATGTAAGTAGATTAAATTCACCTGTTAAAAGACTCAGATTTTCAGACTGGATAGTTAGCACAATCCAGCTCTAAGAGCTTTACAGAAACATCATCCAATACAACACAAAAAGATTGACTAAAAGGATGGAAAAAACAGAGTACCAAAGGCAAAGCTGGTGCAGCACCATTAATGTCAGGCAAAACTGACATTAGGGCAAAAATCATTATTAGGAATAAATGGGGCACAGCATAACTATATTAAATCAGGGTTCCCAAGGGAAACAGATCCAACAGTATGTGTGTATATAGAAAGAGAAAACTATTTTTTTGGAGAAATAGGCTCATGTGATCGTGGAGGCTTGGGAAGTTCAAATTCTTCAGAGAAGAGTTACAGCTCAAGTCTATATTAGTTAGAGTTCTCCAAAGAAACAGTGTGTGTGTGTTTGTGTGTGTGTGTGTGTGTGTGTGTGTGTGTGTGTGTGTGTGTGTGTGTGTGTGAAGAAGAGATCTATTGTAAGAAATTGGCTCAAATGATTCTGGAGGCTGGCAAAACCAAAATATGTACAGCCAGTGTCCCAGCTTGAAGCCTGAAAACTGCTATAGAACTAGAAAGAGTTGCAGTCCCAGTTCTAAGATCCCATCAGTCAGAAGCATTTTCTCTTACTCAGGGAAGGTTCAGCCTTTTGTTCCATTTGGACCTTAAACTGATAAGAGGAGGCCCATCCATGCTGTAGAAGGCAAAAATATCCTTTACTCAATGTACTAATTGAAGTGTTACTGTCATCTAAAAACACTCTCATGGAAACTCCCCAAATAATGTTTGACCAAATATCTGGGCACCTTGTGGCTCAGTCACGTTAACACACAAAATAAACCATCACAGAATCCAAAGGCAGTCTGCTGGCAGAATTCCTTCTCATGCAGCGAAGATCAGTCTTTGCTCTTTAAGGCCTCTGATTGCTTGGATGAGGCCCACCCACCATATTATGCAGGAGAATCTGCTTTACTTGAAGTCCAGTGACTTTAAGGTTAATCTTATCTAAAATTACCTTCCTATAAACATAACGTTTGACCAAATATCTGGGCACCATGGTCCAGCCAAGTTGAAACATAAAAATTAACGATCACAATAATACAAGGAGTAATTCACTATGAAGATAGAAGACTGCCAAATTTGTATTCTAACAAAGAAACTATAAAACCTATAAAGAAATTATTGAGAGTACTGAAAGGAGAAATTGAAGTTGAAAAACTCATGAACATTGGAGATTGCAGCATACCATTTTAAATGCTGATGCTTCAAATATTTGAATATTATTTTGAACACAATTTACCTAATAAAAGTATGTGGAGCCCTACACCCACCAAACAAAGAATACAAATTATTGTCAAGTGCACTTGAAACTTATACATTTCAAAAAACTAAGCACATACTCTGTTAGAAGAAAATTTTCAATCTAAACATTATACAGATACTATTACTTGGCTACAAAACAATACAGTTAGAAGTTATTTGTACATAGTGAACTACTTCTTCCCAATTCCCCACACTTTTGCAAACTAACAGACACATATCCTAAAATAAAATTAAAATGATGCCTTTATTGTTTCATTTGTTTGTCCATTGAACACAAAACCAACCCCAGTTAAATTCAAAGTATTAGAGCTACATATTTCTGCAGATTTATGTTCAGCTTGTGGAATATTAGAATCTGGCCTAAAATTTTACCAACCTACACAGACCGTAAGTTGTCAAATCTAGGATTTTAACAACAGTTTTATCGACGTAGGTAATAACTTCCATTGTCTATTGCTTTGTCATATTTCAGAATGTTTGTTGAATAGCATCTGACAAGTATTCAATCCCATTTTCAAATCAGTTGGTTAAAGGCAGTCTTAACCTCTCAGCACACAACCACATGTAACAAGAGAATTTCTATACAGTTGATGAACTGAAAACCTTTAATTATTAAAACCATTCTTTATATAAAAAACAGAGATTGAGGAATTATTATGGGGTGGAAGAAACCAAGGAGACACGACAACTTAACACAATGTGGAATAGTGGATTGGATCTTGGACAAGAAGAAAAGCTACTAGTGAAAAACCTGGCAAAATTTGAATTGGGTACATAGATTTGTTTCAAATCAGTTATTATTGCTAATTACTTCAGGTTCAATAAATGTACTATGGTGGTGGAAGCTGTCCTCATTAGGAGCAGTTAGTTGAAAGGTATGTGGGAAATATGCATATTGTTTTCTGCAACTTTTCTATAAGTCTACATCTAAAATTATATCGCACTGAAAAGTTTTTTTATATTTATTTTTATTTTTTATTTTTTTGAGACAGAATCTCGCTCTTTTGCCCAGACTGGAGTGCAATGGTGCAATCTCAGCTCACTGCAAACTCTGCCCCCCAGGTTCAAGTGATTCTCCTGCCTCAGGCTCCTGAGTAGCTGGGATTACAGGTTCTGCCAACACACCTAGCTGATTTTTGTATTTTTAGTAGAGATGAGGTTTAGCCATGTTGGCCAGGCTGGTCTCAAACTCCTGACCTCAGGTGATCTGCCCTCCTCGGCCTCCCAAAGTGCTGGGACTATAGACATGAACCACTGTGCCTAGCCTGAAAAGTTTTTTAAAAGTTAATCTTTATCATTCAAATTTTTCTCTTCCCAGGTCCTCCTAAATAAAACACTGTTCTCTCTAGTACTGGGGAAATTTCACCAAATTCAAAATGGGGAATGAGAGAACTGCTTACTATATAATATGTCTACCCTTACGGGTCCAAAGATATGAGCACCGAATCCAGCAACACAGAATTAATCAATTCTGAAAACAAAGTGTGATCTTTATTTAAAGATCTTTAAAGTGAAAAAGAATTATTCTCTGGTTCTCTGGAAATTTTATTTACTCTTATATACCATAGACCAGTATAAACTAATTTGACAAGCATGGTTTTAGACATCATGCACAGAGCACCAAAGTATGAAACAGATAAAAACAAAGGTGTAGGAATGAAAGAGAGGGTGCGGGGCTTGAGCCTCTTCCACTTAGCCTTCCCACATGGGATTTCCCACCCACATCCCAGACCTCCAAGGCATGGCTCTAGAACATGCCAGAATGATTTAAAAGTTTCTACTACAAAATATGAGTATTTGATTTGGGAGATTTGATTAACACTTCACTAACAGTAAGTATAATTTAACTCTAATAGTGACAGTAAATCTACTACTTGGATATCCTAGAAGCACCCATTCTAGTTAAGGGATCAAATTATTCTCTCTTGCCTCACCAAAGCAGCAAGTTCTAAAGAGGACACTCTTGCCTGAGAAGTGTAGGAGGAAATCACATACAGAATTCTCATTCGGCATTTTGTGTCTTCCAGGCATTAAATAATAATGCATGTGTGTGAGGGTGAGTGTGTGCATGTGTACATTCCGCTATATAAATTAAATACAGGAACTGCATGTTGTGGGTTTTTTTTATTAAAAAAGAGGAAGAGTCACACAGCTTGGAATAAATACTAAAGAAAAGGCAAGGTTCTGTAGAAATCAATCTCCTGCTTTTATATACTCCCAAATTATACTCATAAAGAAGGAGCCTCCAGCAGCACTGTCAGTCATGATAAAGCTATCAGTCTGAGATTTATTATGAGTTTTCTTTTCATGTATTCAATGGAAAACATCCCACAGGTGTGTTTATATTACCAGAGATAGATGAAGATTAATTGTGTGCCCAGGCACCGAAATGCATTGACATATTTTCTAAGATTTAAGTCGTGTTAAGTCTAATGCTTAAAAAGAAAAATAAAGAATGGTCCAGAATATTCACATGGAGAAGGAATATAATATCCTCAAGGTCTAAAAGAAGGAGCAAACCAACTATCATTTAGCTCTAGGAAATAGAAATTCAACTTTCACCTCGAGGCCTAAGGTCTCATTTCCGGTTTCCTGTAAGCTCAAAATGGAAGTCCTTTGAGGCTGAGAAAATACCACTGAACTGCCTCACGTTAGCCTTCCCCGTCCAATATATTATACTTACTTCCTAAAGTTTTACTTTAGTAACAGACTGAGACCCAACAAGGAAAGACATCAGTTAGCATTTAAATACAATTCCTCAACCAAAAAGAAAGTTAAGCTAAAATCCTTGCTCTTTTATCTTACTGGATTAGTTTACTTTAGCCAAGATAAGGAGCATGGTTTTACCTATATTGTCTCTATATACTCGTCTAAAGATTATACTTTTGGATGACATTATTTTACATTGCATAAGAGTCATTTCTTCTGGTAGCTCTCAGAAAGTTTTGGAGGAAAGAAATGAGTTCATTTCTGTTTTAGTTATTTGCGGAAGAGTTTAGTTGATGACATTAGCAAGCAAGTAGAGATGAGGGCTGTGTGTTATGGGAAGGGTCTATGGAGCTCCAAGAGTTAACCCACTAAAGGTCAATAGTAAGAAGACATTTACGAATTTTTTGTGTGTGAACTATGAAATAAGTTGTTTAGCCTAAGGGGCCCCAGAATGGAATGTTTATTCCCACAGGCTGCAAAAAAACTATTTTTGGAAGAGAAGTAGATATCTCTTCCCATAGATAAGAAAAGAGATAAACCTCCCTGGTATTGGATGCCCGCAGTGACACTGGCGAGCTCCCATCAGATGGTCCCCTGACACGTGTAGCACAAGAGCCAGCCTGAAGGCACACGGGGACTTGTGCACGCAGAGGCTGCAAATCTTGTCAAAAGGAATCCACACGACATTATCTAGCATTTGCCAGCTCACCTTCACAAAATGGACAAGTGGCTTGAAAGCTTCAAGGAAAAGAGCTTCAGGTTTGCGCTGATACAAATAAGCAGGCATATTAAACGAGGAAGAAACCTGCCTCCTTCTCCCATTCACTGCTGTTTCAGCCAATGAAAAGGGAGCCATGAATTTCCATAATAAAGGACAGATAACAGAGAAGATAGACAGGTTTCTCCCCTGACCTTCTTCCTATCTGTTCGGGATGCTCATGGGAGTGAGTACAGGACGACTGGATCCACAGCAGTCATTTTGCAACCATGGGGTATGAACATGAGGAGAAAACTAAGCATGCCAAGAATGGCAGAGAGAAAAAAAGAAACTAGATTCTTGATGACATCACAGATCTTCTATTCCATCTTAAAGCCTTTTTTATTACATACTTTGTTCAATACCATCATGGCAGAAGCCGTTTTTAGTCAAGTTGCCTGCTATTTACTGACAAATGCGTGTTAGCTGATACAGTTTTAAATTAACAGAATGATGGAATGTGCTGCTTTTTGGAAAAAGATGTTTGTAAATATTTTGAAAGAAAGAGATGATTGTGTTTCCTTAATGTGAACTTTGTAGTTAAAAACCATGTAAATAAATTATCTCTAAATAAATCTTATAGCGGCATACTTCAGAAACTTAGAATCCTCTGATTTGCTCACAATTCCCCCTCTTCTCCCCAGAAAAATGTCTAGGAATTTTTTTTAAAAAAAGGAGAAGACACATTTTCCTTTTACTTTGCTGATACAACTGATTGACATAAATGAAGATGGAGGTTTAGTAGCGAGTTCTACAAAATCTTGGCGTAAAATTTTGAAAAACATAGGATAGAGCTGAAAAACAAATATTACAACTTAATTAAGCATAGTTCATCATGCATTTCTCCTATTTGGAGTTAAATATCTTTGTGCAGGTTTTTTTTATGATTTAGTTATGATAGACTTTCAAACTAAATAGTGAAGTAAACTGAACTTAAAAATAGACATTTGAATTGCTGTACTTTAAACCTTAAGCCAAAATCTTCAAAATTAATGAAGCATTGCTCTCACTACACTACTGTATTTTAAATAATTTTATACTCTTAACATATATACTTTCACATTAAACTATTGTTTTTAATTTATTATTTTTTAAATTTCTTTATGTATGTGTTTTATGATAGTACATGATTTATAATTGATACATATATATCGAGGAAACTCTCAAAAATTCTTGCTAGAAGTGTTCACATTCCAAATTTTGGAAATTATTGTCTTTTGTTTAATAACAAGATTCATAATTCCTGGGCTTGACTGCCTGATCCCCCTCCACCTACCAATGGCCTAGAAAAGCCTTCTTTTCTTAGAAGCTCCATCTCTCCTAGCTTATCATCCCTGATATTGTCTTTCTCTAACTTATTTATTTCACTATCACCTTATTAACTTCTTTTTTTAAATGTTCAGCCTTTTCTCAAGGGAGAAATTAGATTGTAATACAAAGGGTAGATAAGGCTTTTAGTTTGTGTTTGTATTAAGTTATTCTAATGTTTCTAATAAATCCTAATAATGGAGACTAAAAATCAAAACATTCTTTCCAGGTGTCGAATCAGTCTCTTTCACTCATCTTCCAAAAAGAATAAAATCAACAAATTTTCTTCAGATTTGCAAATACAGTTTACAATTAAAACTAGGTTTTAACATTCAAAAGTGTTGCCTGATTCGTTCTTCCATCTGTGCTAATCCGTGAAGCAATGTCTGGTGCAGAGTAGACACTGAAGAAATATTCATAAACTAAGTCAAAAGCTTGCTACCTCCTACGGAGACATCAGATCTTAATCCTTCCTCTCTCAAGATTTGGAGTCTCATTTTGAGACATGCAGCCCCCTTGGGATGAAGGACGACCAGGACCTGGACAGCAGTGTGACCTCCCAGGAGAGGAAGGCAATGAGAGCTTCAAAATTCTGTGTCAACAAATAGTCCAGTTGAATGCCTGCTCCCTCGCAAGCATCCTGAACCAGAGCAAGCAGGGGAGGTTGCCTATACCTCATTAGGAATGACCCTTCCCAGAGTGCAGCCCAGTCACGGGGATGCTGGCACAGGGGTTGAGGGCCACCCAGGTGGAGGCTCACACGTGGGTCCAAGGGTCCACTTCTTCCCACAAGACACTTGCTTTTCTCACCTCCTAACACTGCAGATCTTGCAGATTTTCTATTTCTTCCTTCCCCTGTTTGCATCTCAGATTCATCACTTTAGGGACATGACAGAAATTTTAAGAATGCATTTTCCCCTTTCTCATTCACAATTTTTACAAGAAATAACTATTTTTAAAACAACGGTAGTATTTAGTCACAAGAGTACGTGCCAAACCATCTGACTAGGCCAAGACAAATGCGGTTTCACCTCTTGTTTAGCCAAAATCCCATGTGTAAAAACTGAGAACCAGGTTTTGTAGGAGATAAAGATAAAACTATAATTTTCATTTTTCAAAAGCTGATAAGCGAAAGGCACTTAGCTGAGGAAAAGAATCCATCAAGTTCCCCAAAAGCCTCAAGAAGTGACATAGGAGCTGTTTTCTGAGAAATGACTTGCATTATTACAGTAGGTAGTTAGTCAGACATGCACAGGGCAGGAAAGAGGGCCCCAGGTCACCAGGAATGTCAGGGACTGTCAGGTGATGGTCAAGCCCTTGTTAAGCTAAAATAATAATTGGGCATAGCCAGTGCCAGGGAAAGTCAGTCTCCCAGTCCACAGAAATACCTGAAGCTGGTGATCAGAAGCTTCCCAGTAAAATCTCAAGAGTCGGACGAGTGGACTCAAGCATGCTCACTAAGAGGCAAAACGGTGGAACTTAGCTGGTAGAGGACCTTCCTCTAGAAACACTCGACTGGGAAGGGAAAAACACCTCAAGTGAGCATGCACGCAACTCCAGTAAACTCACTGTGCATGTGGCCCCTCCCAGATGCTGGGAGGCTGCTGCACGTATGGACAGCCAGCCCCAAAGGAAGAATCAGGACAGAAAGGATGCAACCCCCCAGAAGCAGGTTGCATCCAATAATAAGACCCCAAGTCAAATGTCAAATGGCACACTTGATCTCTCAAGTTGCCCATTTGGCCCTCTTCCAAATGTATTTTACTTCCTTTCATTCCCGCTCTAAAACTTTCTTTTCTTTTTTGCCTTTTTTTTTTTAGATGGAGTCTCGTTCTGTCACCAGACTGGAGTGCAGTGCTGCGATCTCGGCTCACTGCAACCTCTGCCTCTCGGGTTCAAGTGATTCTCCTGCCTCAGCCTCCCAAGTAGCTGGGACTACAGACTCGTGCCACCATGCCCAGCTAATTTTTTTGTGTGTTTTTAGCAGAGATGGGGTTTCACCATACTGGCCAGGATGGTCTCGATCTCTTGACCTCGAGATTTGCCCGCCTCAGCCTCCCAAAGTGCTGGGATTACAGGCGTGAGCCGTCGCACCCGGCCAAAACTTTTTAATAAACTTTCACTCCTGCTCTGAAACTTGCCTCTGTCTCTCCCTCTGCCTTATGCCCCTTGGTCAAATTCTTTCTTCTGAGGAGACGAGAATTGAGGTTTCTGTAGACACATACAGATTTGCCAATGCTAATAAGATCAACATTCTTTCTGAAACAAGTGGAAAATAAAAATGGAGTCTTGGGTTTTATTGGCACAAGGCAAGGTACTAGTATGAGACAATAGAATCTGAGTTGATTCCACAAGTCAGAGATCAGTCTCTGGCACACACACACACCAGCTCTGGGAAGGTCATTATCCAGCAAGTTCATTGACCACATCCAAAATGTGTGTGCCGGGAGGGAAGCAGCTGACGTCAAAGAGTTAATAACTCACAGGACACAAGGAGCCCATGACCATATCTCTCTTCTGCTTCAACTTACTTCTTGGTGGAAGCAGGCACTGTAAAGAGGCCCCGTGAAAGTGACCAGAATTGGCCGTGGCAAAGCAGCCCATTTTTCAGTTAACTTAGTCATTAAGGAGGAGGTGGGTTGCCCTCTTCCTCAAACTGACCTCTCTACCAGAAACCTTGTTTAATTTTCTAATTGTTTTAAAATTACTGTAATTTTATAAAATGAGCTATGATTTCCTTATAAAAGCTCTAAGACAGGCTAAAATGGAAAGCTAACTTCAAATATTTACTGTTTTATCATTAAGCAGTTAAAAGTCTATTTTGATTTGCTCTTGTCTGCTATATTTTAATCTGTTAATATGGAGTAGTTGAGTTCTCTGGTCTGCACCAACATTAGAAATCAAACTCCAAGTTCAAGTGCAATTGGAATGTCTGGGCCCTTGGGCGGGCCACTTAACCTCTGGGTCTGTAAAAAGAGAGGATAAGGCTGACCTACCTCACAGGGCTCATGGGGAGAGTATCTAATTAATAATCTTCAGCACTTTAAAAGTATAAGGTGCTATGCAAATGCTAAGTAGCATTATTATTAATGCTTCACTTAAAATTAGGGCTAGCAAAGATAATTTTTGATTTAAGAACATAGTGAATAGTCCAGAATAAATCTTTTATTTTAATATCATTTAAATCACAAAGGGAAATATATAACAGAAATTTTGATGCTATTGTGAAATGGATACAATAGTAGCTTGCTGTTTTATTTAAGGGAGGAACAGCTGATACAAGCCTCTAGAAAGAAAGAAAATAATATGTTTTAAGGACTTTTTCAAGTCCCTGGGGACAGCTCAATTCTAAACCGTATAATTTCCTTTGGTCAAATTCTAGGTTAGAAAAATAACATTTACTAAAGACTTGCTATACGTTAACTGTTGCTTTCATTACCTCTTGAATATTCTAAAATGTTATATTCCATTTGCTGATAAATCATACTGTACTTCAAAAACATTTGGCAGCGCTTGTCCTCTTAAAACGTTTTTTAAAAAACACTCAACATTTAAAGGATGCAAAAGTTTACATGTACCTAAAAAACATGAAACTTACAAATTTTGTTGGAATATTTCCTGAAATAATATGCTATTGGACCTTACATTAATGACTTTGGAGAACAACTAGTTTTCACCTTTGATTAGTATTTTCTAAAATATACAGAAATTGTGTTCATATGGAATTTTACTGCATCATGTTTCTATGTGTTCAGAGCTTCAATCTCTAGATCCTAATCCAGTACTGACATCTCTTCAAGGACATAAACGAATTTGATGCCAAACAAAATTAAGAGCATACCTCAAACCATTCTTACTTTGTTGAATGCTAATGTTAAGAGTTAACTAAATAGAATGTATGTGTGCTGCAATCAATTAAATAGGAAACTTTATAATTAGAAACATTAAAATTTAGGCACTGAACATCAAAGTACAGTGCAGCTATTACAAACATTTAAAAACCATAGGAAAATAAGACAGCACTTTTTATTCATCTTGTATGCACTGCGAAGTTCAGGAGAAGGGAAATTAATGTTTTGCAGAAATTATCCCACTTAATCTTCCCAGCACTGATCTGATGAAGAGAATTTCACCCAGTTTTCTGAATGAGGAAGCCAAGGTTTAGGCACTGCCTATAACATACCATGCTGCCTCCCACACACTATAGCTCCTTTTGTTTTTGTTAAGTGCCTGTATTCCCAGCTACTCGGGAGGCTGAGGCAGGAGAATCACTTGAACCTGGGAGGCGGAGGTTGCAGTGAGCCAAGATCGCACCATTGCACTCCAACCTGGGTGACAAGAGTGAAACTCCATCTCAAAAAAAAAAAAAAAAAAATCAAACCACAGTCATTAGCTCCGAAGGTCAATACTGTCTCAAATGTGAATCTCGGTCTATGATTTTAGCCTTTCAAACAAAACTCGTGGTTCAGCTTCTGGTATATCCTTACATGACTGGTACTAGCTCCTTTTTGCTAACAGGAAAGAAAAAAAAATATTCTTTTATGACTTGTCCCATTGCCTTCATAGACAAGCAAATAGTCTTAACTTCAATCACATTTACTACTTCTGAAAACTGAACATGCTTGATTTTGTCCTTTGGACATAACCTAAAGACAAACCAATGGTGAAAGTAAGCAATTGCCTGAAGTCCCTTTCAATTCACAGCATCCAATCTGTCTAGAATAAAATAATAAAGCATTCCTAGAAATATTAGAAGAAACACCATTATTTAACTACCATAAGGCCTTCCGGGACAGAAGTAAAACGTGATTTAGGTAGATGCACAGGAGTGGGGATGGGGACGGATAGGGGCTGAAAAGGCATTGTACAGATGACACATGAAATGCCAGAAGAACAGAAAGCAAATTGTGGACCAGCCCGCAGAATGATGGAAGAAATGCTAAAATGAAATAAAATAATAAAAAAGGAGAATGGATTCTTTTTGATATTTTGTAATATTGAGGCTGAAACAATAGCCAAATCAGAAAGGGGAAACAATACTTCAGAGATTAAATCAATGGTTTTCAAAGCCAAGAGGAAAAGAAGTCATGGAATAAACTTTTAAATTTTTATTTCTCATAAGTTAGTATATTCCTTTTAGTGAATCAGATTAGTTAAACCATGGATTTGTTTGTGTAAGGGAGTGGCTCTAAAAGTGTTTTTTACTAGAAACTGACAAAAGACATGCAACCAAAATTTATACCATTATGGGACTTTATTCAATGAGACTCAAATGAATATGGGACTCATATTCAATGAGAAATTGGTGAAGGAAAACACTCAATAGGAAATATACATAATATCTTTAGGAATTAAGAATCAAAAGTCACAAGAAATACCAACTCACAGAAACTCAGTTGTTTTATCATCTAGAGTTGTAATTACTCCTGAGACACGCAGGGGTTAGAGATGCAAGTTCAGTTGCAAAAGTGTAGGGCATATTTGGGAACACTGGGAACATTGTCGGGGACAATTGCTGGGCATTGTGGCAGAGGGAGAGAGACCCTACCCAGGACACCACGTCCTCTGCCTATAAGCAGCATAGGCCGAAGACAAGGGGACAGAAATTGTCATACCATCCGACCACATGCCTGGAAGGAAGAGGCCAGGAGCACACATGTGGTTCCCTCAAAAAGCAGCGGGTCCCACAGCACAGAGATCGGTCAGGCAGCACAGTACTACCAGACAGTGAATTTATTTAACAACTTTTCAAATAACGAAGATGAAGCAGCAACGCGTCCACGCACCTGGCAGATATTGTCAGTGTGGAGGCTAGTGATGCTCTCCAGAGAAAGACTGTAGCTGTAATTTTAAAAATATTTTCACATGGTAGCATATTCACAGATATTTTTTGGTGGGTGGGAAGATTCCTGGAAAGTAGAAAGTAGCAGAATAATGAATAAGGAGTGTGGTATCAGCTCCCATCGATACATCAATGCAAATGGAAACAAATCCCCCACAGCCAGTAGGATAGGGGATGTCTCACGATGACCAGGAAGGAAATGTAAGAGTTTTCACGCATGTACATTTCCTCTTAGATGCCAGTCCATTTTCTAGATATCTGAAAGCTAAGCTGTCATTGAATTCTCGTGAAAACAGGTGCTATAGTCTATCAATACAACCAAGTATACAGGCCCGGCAGGGCAGGTAGCCCCAGTGTCTGGGCCCCCGACCTCTCAGCTTGCCCTGTGCCTCCTGGCCCTGGCATTCCCTGGCACTCCCCTGGGTTTCACTGCACTTTGCCTCCATGTACGCTGAATGAGTTTCCTTGCACACCCTCCCTCTGCACGATTCCTTCCTGCACACCAGCAGAGCCCTTTCCAAATCCACCCGTGGATCATAGTGTCCTGCCACGGGGCCCCCACTAAGACGCAGCTCTCCCACTGAGTGTCACTTACTTATATTTTCAATTAAGTGGTTGCCTTTTTGTGTGTCTTAAATTCTAACAAAACATTTACTCCTTACATATCATGGACCTTAATAAAATTAAAAACAAACTAACAACAAACAGCCACATCAGTGAAATAGAAGAGATAGGCCAGAAACAGAACCACATATCAGTGACTTTGGAGAACATTCATGACTTTGGAGAATATAAAAATGTTATGAGATTTTATATTTAACAAAAATGACAATGCCAAGCAATGAGCAAAGGAAGGATGATTTGATGAATGATTAGCAAGTTGAGAAAAAAGTACAGAAATAGCTTCTCTTTACAGATACACCAGAATAAATTCTGAAAAGATAAAATCATTAAGTACAAAAAAGAAAACCTGCCGGGTGCAGTGGCTCACACTTGTAATCCCAGCACTTTGGAAGGCCAAGGCTGGTGGATCACCTGAGGTCAGGAGTTCAAGACTGGCCTAACCAACATAGTGAAACCCCATCTCTACTAAATACAAAAAACTTAGCTGGGCGTGGTGGCACACACCTGTAATTCCAGCTACTTGGGAGGCTGAGGCAGGAGAATCACTTCAGCCTGGGAGGCGGAGGTTGCAGTGAGCCAAGATTGTGCTATTGCACTCCAACCTTGGCAAAAAGAGTGAAACTCTGTCTCAAAATAAAAGAAAACCATATTCTAAAAAGAGAAGAAAATGCTGTAGACACAAAAATATCTACATAATCCCTGCTTAGAAAATAAATTTCCATGCATAAAATTAATGAAGGAAATAACAAATACAATTAAATTTTAAATTTGGTCACACAAAATTGTAAAACTTCTCTACAGCCATAGATTCCATACATAAAATCTTAATTTTCCCTTTTCAGGGAAATAACAGGTAGGAAAAAATTGATGAGCTATAATATATAGAGAGTTGAAGGATAAGAAATATAGAGAGTGCAAAGGCTAAGTTTAGGAAAGAGTTTTCACAGGATAAACATTCAATAACAGAAAATATTGTTGCATGAAAGATGACATATAAATTTTTAATGATTGCGCCAAACATGCTGAATTGTAGTAAAAAATCAAAATTTGGAAGTTGAAAAGCAAAATTAATGATACACTTTCTAACCTACCACATAAGTAATTTGACAATAGAAATGAAGTGATATAATTCATATCCTTTGATCCCAACATTTCAGTACTAGCACTGTTTCTCGGGAAATTAAAGAGATGCTGTGAAATGTGTGTTCCCAAAGATATTCATTACAACATCCTTTTTAAAAATCACGAATAATTGGAAGGATTTTCCAGGCTCAGCATAGGAAAATAACTAATTACACGTTCAACAAGGCAACAGCAGCCATTAAAAATGATGTGAGTGCATAGTACGTAAAGATGTGGGGAAATGCTCACATATAATGTTAAGGAAACACAAGCAGGATAAAAATTAATATGTCAAGTAAGATTTAAGAGAATAGGACAGGAAAGCAATACAGGAAACAGTTAACAGTATTTATCCTTGGGTTGAATGATAGCAGTGATTTCTATTTTTTCTTTGTACTCATTGGTATTTTCAAAACTTCCTGTGATAAAGATGCATTAACTTTAGAATGAGAACAGATATAATGACTAACTTAAAATTATAACACTTAATTGAAAGTGGGAGTAGTGAGACTTGAAACCTTGAACTCTTTGTGGGGGCGCATGAATTGGTGAAGCCATTCAAGATAACAATATATTGCTGCAACCTTTAAAATCATATTTCTACTATCTAAAAAGTGATTTCATTTTTTAAAAAGCTAGCCAAGGCAAATAATAAAAATACTATCTATTCAAAAATATATTTCTAGGGCACAGTGGCTCACGCCTGTAATCCCAGCACTTTGGGAGGCTGAGGCGGGTGGGTCACGAGGTCAGGAGATCAAGACCATCCTGGCTAATGTGATGAAACCCCGTCTCTATTAAAAACACAAAAAAATTAGCCGGGTGTGGTGGCAGGCGCCTGCAGTCCCAGCTACTCGGGAGGCTGAGGCAGAAGAATGACGTGAACCCGGGAAGTGGAGCTTGCAGCGAGCTGAGATCGTGCCACTACACTCCAGCCTGGGCGACAGAGTGGGACTCTGTCTCAAAAAAAAAAAAATACATATATATATATGTATTTATATATATGTGTGTGTATTTTTTTTACATATACCTAAAAATAATGAAGGAAACCACAGAGAAAAATATTACTAAATTTGATTACACAAAAATGTAAAACTTCTTTATATTCCTAAATGTTATAAATAAAATTTTAACGTTGCTTAGGTAAATGGTATGTGGAAAATTATTTTATAAGCATATAACATGTTTTATACACATATTAATATAATTACACAAACATTTATATTTTGTAAACATATAGTTATGTTGAATATATTAATATGAAAGGCATAACATATATATGATGGGTATATATTTTTACAGTTAAACCTATCCTAACAAAAATTCAAAAGTCAAATAGATGTTCATAAATAGGTATTAGTTATAACACTTTGACCACTGATACAATGAAATATTCTTATATGATATTAATACAAAGTTGAGAAGAAAAATCTCAATTAAGTAAAAAGAGAAGAAATGGAGAAATAACTCAAGAAAGCATAGGAACCTTTTAAAAGATTCATATTATGAAAGTTGTTTATTATATATTTTCATATTTTTGTGTATTTCCAGTATCTTCTCAAAATACACTTTTATAACTAAGAACTTATACTTTACTTTTTAAGTCAAAAACATTAGTTGATATTGAGAAAGAATTTTTACGTAATTTTAACGTTGAAACTTAAGATTCTAATACAGCTGGAGACCCCAAATATCAGCACTCTTTTTGACTGTTCACGTTTACTTTTTGCAAGAGAAATTTTTAAAAAAATTTTTTTTGGTGTCATTATTCCTTAATAGATATAATACTAAGGTGCCAATTCAGAGATAACTAGTTAAAAACTAATCAATATAAGTTGTTTCACTATGTATTTTTCCACAAGAGAGAAAGTTTGACTTGACAAGCTTCTGAATTTTCCTGGAATGAGGAAGTGGTTTTGGGTGGTTCACCTATGCCAATGTGCTAGTTTGTTGTGGGTAGTTCCTCTAAGAAGCCATTTGAATGAAATAACTGCTTATAATACCAACTCATTAAATCATGCTCCTGAATATGAACCGGTAGGAAGGAAGTAAAAGTAACACTTTTCAGTCCAACTGAAGAAAGATTTGGAGAGATACGTGATGCAGACAAAATTCTTTGAGGAGAAAACCTGTTAAGCTTGTGATTGAAATGGACAGACAGTTGACACCCACAGGCTCCCAAAATCCACCTACTGCTGAAATTATCCATATGTTTTTTAAGGTCTCAGTGATGGAGAAAGCAAACACAGCCCCAGTGATTGCCTTACTCAACTAAAATACTGACGACATCTTTTTTCAGGTCATGGTTCTGGCATCGAGGACAAAATTATTATAGAATCATGAAGGTTAATGAGGAGATTGAGCCATTTGAAAGTATATAACCTAAATCCTTAAAGATGGATAATTTCATTTGTATTGAATTATGAGATATAGTGGGAGTGGGGGGTGGAGACAATCCTGGAGGCTGATGACCCGATTTGTAGTCCCAACTCTGTGATCGACCAAAAGACTGGACAAGTCACCAAGTCTCTTTCCTTTCCTCATCTGTGAAATGGGTAGAGCAATAAACATCTGAAAATGTGGACTTTGAAACTTAAACTCAGTAATCTAAAAAGGCCCTCAGTAAGCTGTTTAACAAAAGAAAGCAATATTGTATGAATCCTTTAAAGACTGAGCTTATTACCTACCAGGCGTCTCATGCATTGGGGATGCAAAATGATAAAGAAGCTTCAAAATACCAGCCATGCCTCAATTTATTTCAAAACAGAGTCAGAAGACCAGTTGCATCATCTGGAGCTGTACAACATCAATGAGATTTTTCTGCTCCATCTTGCCATCTATAAAGACAGCTGCCACCTGCAGGATCAGGCCCTGACCTTCTGCTCTGTGAAGGGCCAGTTGATGTTGGAAGGAACTGTGTAATGCTCGCTTCCTAATGATGCTGCAGCCATTTCAGTCCTGACCCAGAGAATCCAATCTGAAATTAGTAGGCATCTAATTGCTTTTTAATTTAAAGCAATTAGAAAGAAGGGCATCACCAAACACCATTTGTGAAGAAAGTATCACAACGAGAATGACTAAAGAAGCATAGGTTCGGCATCTGTGAGTTGCAAATGTATGTCTGTGCATAACTAGCACTGAAATGTCTGCAAATCAGTGAGTTGAGCAGGAGAGTTATTATGTTTGCCTGCAGTAGTATGTGGCCATGATTATAATTGTTTCATTTTAAATATGAGTCATTTGAGTTTTCTTTTTAGTGACTTTTTACTTCATTGCGACCCTTACAGTTGCACTGAAACTTGGAATACAAAAGCCATCCACTAGATCTTGAAACCAAGAGGAGAGGCAATGTAGCAGATTTGCAATTTAAAATAAAAAGAAATGATGCATTATCTCTTCCTCCCTCACTCTCTCCCTCCATCCCTCTCTCCTTCCTTCCCTCCTTCCTCCCCAACTTGCATTTTTCTTCCTTCCTTTTCTTTCTTTCTTTCTTTCTTTCTTTCTTTCTTTCTTTCTTTCTTTCTGTCTCTCTCTTCTTGCATTCAATAAATATTTATCCACTGCTTACACACCATGCTTATGGGAATATAGAAATGAAACAGAACTATTATATTTCTAAATATAACACAAAACCATAAGAAAAGAGAAGCACCAAATTTATTATGTGTTTTTCAGAAGCTTTCAGAAATCCCTTCTATGATATATATCAAGGAAAATATACAAGAGTGCAGGGAATAGTGGAATCTGGGGCTTTTCCTAAACTGGCGAAGAAAGTGACTTAATTCAGGGTCAGTATATATTTAAATCCCACAATTTGAAAAACATCTGTCCCCTAGATAATAGGAAATAAAATCAAGAAATTGGTTCAGTGGTTCGTGTATGGGATATGGGAGTAGATATGCTGAAAAGAACATAATACCACATACTATCTGTAACCTTTAGGGTACTATCTGTTTAAATTTGCACACACATTACAGAATTGAGGTTTGAATTGGGTTCCATTTTTCATCAGTGAAAAGCTGTCTAGCAGGACATCTCAAACACAGTGCCAGACACTCTGAATGCTACAAGAATGGGTAGTGAGATGAAGGTGGAGACCACGTCCTAGAGGCTTATAGTCAAGAGAGAAAGAGAGAAAGAGATGGAGGGAGAGAGAGAGAGAAAGAGGGAGAGAGCATGCTAAATAAGGACAGATGGACGAAAAATATGGAGCAGAACGAGCAAAGAGGGAGCCTCAGAAGACAGAAATATTAATCCTGACAAATGATCAAAATCACTTAATAGCAAAGGTGGCTTCTGGGATGAATGTAGGAAGATAAATTGGGATTTTAAAAGAGTTGGAAAGAAAAACAAGAAAACTCTGGTTTTAAGAAACAACATAAGTCAAGACAAGAGGTGCTGGGTCTCCAGGATCTGCTCAGATATATGTGGCTGGTGTGCCAGATGATTGGAGAGATAGGAGAGTTCCATTTGGAAGTAGAGATTTATTAGGATTAGGACAGCTGACTGTAGGTAGAGAGTAACTTAGATGAGGAATAAAGACCAAAACTTTTGCCAGCTTTTCATAAGTGGGAGTTGAACAATGAGAGCACATGGACACCTGGACAGAGGGAGGGGAACATCACACACCGGGGCCTGTCGGGAGTTGGGAGGCAAGGGGAGGGAGAGCATTAGGACAAATACCTAATGCATATGGGGCTTAAAACCTAGATGACGGGTTGATGGGTGCAGCAAACCACCATGGCACATGTATACCTATGTAACAGACCTGCACATTCTGCACATATATTCCAGAACTTGAAGTAAAATAATTAAAAAAAAAGAAAGAAAGAAAGAAACAGCGTAAGTCAAGACAAGAGGTGCTGAGCCTCCAGGATCTGCTCAGATATGTGTGTCTGGAGCACCAGACAGGTCGAGGGATACGAGAGTCCCGTTTGGAAGTAGAGATTTATTAGGGTTAGTACAGCTGAGTACAGGTAGAGAGTAATTTAGACGAGGAGCAAAGGTCAGTTTTGCCAGCCGCGATCAGCCCTCTCTGTGGATGGCTGAGCATGGCCGTCCTCTGGTCCAGCCAGCTGCAAATGCCAGTGCACTAAGGAATCCTTAGTGCTACCTGCGATGAACCATGCTTTTGCTTCATGTGCACAACATCCTGAGACTGTTCCTGAACAGTCATGGTTACTGGGAGTGGTATGGAAACTCACATTGCGGAGGGCATGACTTTACCATGGGTCCAGTCACTTGGGATAATAATAATAATAGGTATCTCATCAAAACATGTCAACTCCTTAACATGTGCTCTCCAACCCTCACACTGCTGGTATCACGTGATTTCATGATATTTCTAGAATTTCAGCTCTGGGCAGCTGGTCACTGAAGACCGCAGCCATTCTTGCCCTTAATTAACCCAGGCTCCTCTCTACAAGATGACAAAACTGTGGCCCTAGACAGCCAGTCTCCATCAGCATGGGCATCCCTCAGTCACAACAATTTGCTGCGTTGTCCCCATCTTCTGGAAACGTTCACAATCCACGTTGAAACAGTGAAGAAATTACAATTGTTTCCATTCGCCCACAGTTTAATGAGGATCTGGTAATAATGGTGGCAGTTGCATGAAAATCTGAAACTTCTCAGTTACGGGAAAAGCTCCTACACATGAGTGATCACATCCCCACTCAGAGGCTTGCCCGAAAAGGAAATAACATATACATAATTGTGTTGTATTTTGTTTCTCCTTCTGCATCATAGAGGACTAAGGGAAGAAAAGGAGAAATAATATGCTGGCTAGATATGAAAAAATAACGGATTGTGGTGGTAATGGGTGATTACGTCATGCATTACCATAGCAACTAAACATATAAAATAACAATTATGTTAGCAGAAGTTATTTGAAATAGCTTTCCTGGTAGTTGATCTACAACCGCAGTAAAAAGATGAGACAGATAAATAGAAAGATTTGTTCTTTCAATTGAGGTTTGATTCACTATTTCTCTGTTCTTGATTTTTCCCCATTATACTCTGAACTTCTTTAGAGGAAAGAAATATCCCTTTGTCTCTTTGATGGAATAAAAGCAATGCTTAAACCTTTCTCTCTACCTTTTTCTGTTTTGGAAGAGCTCTACCATTATTTACTTTACTCAAAAGGAAGCTGAGCACACAATTCAGCAGGTACAACATATGTAACAATAAGAAAAATACCATAGGGAAGTATTTCCCTGGAACAAAAAATAAAAGGAAAATAAAGAGTCAATAAAACCAGCTACAAAGTTCACTTTCACTTTGAAGACACAAAATGGAAGAGGCTTGAATCTTATTCCTCGTGTAAGTTAGGTTGCATTTGTATTTAAAACCCACACTATGGAAGAAATATAATCAGCTACATTTATCTTCTAGAATTGGAATATTTTTATTCAAATCTACCTTGCAAGTATCTTGCTACAAAGTCCTTTTAATTTTTAAAAAGGCATTTGGTGGTTTATAGCATTAAAGTATTCCTAATAATTCCGTGGCCCAGTAGGCTGGCCCGCTCTCTTTCTTTCTTTCTTTCTTTCTTTCTTTCTTTCTTTCTTTCTTTCTTTCTTTCTTTCTTTCTTTCTTTCTTTTTTCTTTCTTTTCAAGAAATGTGGAAAACATTAGTGAAAATTGTGTTGGTCTGTACAATTTTATTCTGTTAAAGACAGGTTTTATGATACATTTAGCCTTTTAAATGACACTAATAGTCTCTGGAGACACACGATTTTTCCTCTAGTGCAACAATTAAGTCCATTTCAATGCTATTTAGAGAAGTTGAAACAATTCAGTTACTGTATGTCTGCTCCTAGGTATGTACTGTAAGCCCCAAAGAGAGCGCCGAAAGTTACCTAAATAATAAAGTTTTAGCCAACTTTAGACATGTACCAAGCTATTTGCTTTTTCCATATTTCACTCCCTTCATTTTCTCTCATTTCTTAGAGAAGGGGAGTAGTAAGACCTTCTGAAGTGTGTGCTGGTCAGAGGAGTGACTCAGTAATGAGGATTATTAATCACAATTGGGTTCTTTTCTCCTCCCTCCCCAGAGCTTGAAATGTGTTTCCCACTAGAACCAAGTAAGGCTTATTTGATTTATTTATTTTATTTTTTTAATCAAGTAAGTTAGAATAAATATGTGTGTATAATTAGACATGCTTTTCAGGTGAAAGCATATTTTGGTAGTTGGAAGCCTCTGCAGAATATATATTTGTATGTCACTCAATTATGAAGCTCAATTATAATCAAATTATTACCAACTGAGAAATAAGGAAGTCAGAGGAAGTAATTTAGTGAATTCCAGATCTACACATTTGGCTCAGCTCATGCTTTTAAGTAAAAGTTTAACCATTGGGAGAAAAGTTGAAGTCTAGGAATGTCTTCACTTCAGCAAAAGGCCCCCAGGTAATATCATTCACTCCTTTCAGACATCTGATCTGTTGAAATTGCCTTATTAGAAACATGGCTGGCAAAAGTATGTGTGCATTTTTTAAGGGGCACATGTTCTTTTGTTGTTCTATGGGAAAAAGAGATACCTAATGAACCTGGAAACAATGATTGTGAGATTTTGCAGTCTTGAAGGAATTGTTATCATTCATTTCCATCCTCCTGATATCTGATATCTAAATCCAGAAGAGACTTCAAAAAGCAACAAAAGAAAACAACCACCAACACAACCAAATCAATCAAACACAGGACATTCTGTAGAAGCCTGATTTTAATCACAAGTCAAATTGAGATCATGATAAACATATTTTTCTTACAGATACCACTTTTTCCCACACTTTTCTCTTAAATTCATTAATATGATAATACTCAGAAAATAGTAGAATATCTTGGTCACTGGTTCTTGTGAGGTCTAGAGTGGAAGAGAAACATGAATTATCGTCATCGTTTATCCCCAGAGAGTTAAAGGGCTAGAGTGGGGTAGATATTCCTCCAGCCCGTGGCGATCTTCGTTCTTCTGAGGTCATGGTTCTTACATCAACTCCTCTTTCAGTGATTACAGATGCCGTAGTGCATGGTGTTTTGTAAGTCTCCTCCCATATGGTTATGTGACTCTACTGTGATTTTTATCCTGAATGTATTTATGTCCTATCTCTCCAAAAAGAGTATAGCATCCTGAGTGGTAAAGCTGTAGTTGGCCTTCATTGATGACCACTCAACCTACCATGGTGTACGAAAATTGTGTGGCTGACACAGGTACTCCCAGGAATTGTGTGTTAATTGTCACATTACAGTTGATGTAGACTTTTGCACACATATTAATAAAAAAAAAAAAAAGAAGAGAACTAAAGAACTAGAGAAACTGGGTGAGCAAATATCTCACCATGGAGGCAGGAACAAAAATTATTTTTGCAAATCAGAAGATAAATAGAATCTCTTTTTCACAGTAGCGAATGAGGGTTTTCTTCAATACTTGAATTAAACAAATTTGAAGATCCAGTGTGTATCTTTGTGATAAAAATTAAGAAAATTATATAGTTAGTGTTGAATAACCAGTGATTTCTCCAGCAGGTTTTCTGGTTCAAAACCATATAATAGAAGACTGTATTGTTTTAAACAAGATAACTGTAAAGACAAATGAAAATGCCTTCAAAGAACTTTAAAGTAGTCAGAGAAGGCATTAGATTTTTAAGTGCAATGCATTTTAAAGTAATTAATTTTTATAAAACGCTTTCAAATTGTCCATGGGAATGCAATTTTTGTGGTAAATGTAAAGTGGTAGGTTTGAAACTTATAATAGAACTTTGATATTGAAAGGCTGAATGTACAATTTCTCTTTCTCTCTCTTTGTCATCGGACAAAGAGAAGGTTGGTTTGGTACCTAGACTAATGTATTATAAGAGCAGATAGAGTTCAATGCAATTTTCAGACTAAATAAGCTCTCACTGCTGTTTTTATTTTTCTCGCCATTTAGGAAACAAAATGGCTTCGATGCTTCTGTTCACATTTTTAATACAGCAGAGTCTCTAAGCCGGACAGTGTTGCTAATATAATGATCGTGGCCACCTAAATTTCTCCTGTGTATTAGCATGTTAAAATATCATTTTGTATTTAGGTAATTTTATGTATTACCAAATGTCTCATCCCAAACATCTTAAAATTGGCATTATTATCAAATTCACGAAATATTTGAATACATGTGATGAGCCGAGGACCATGTAAAATGCTGAAAATGAAAAATAAAGCACAGTGTCTACCGTCAAGGGGCCACAGGATTTGGCTAACATTAAGTTCAGTTTATCTATTATTTCCAATAAAGGAAACATGGCCCCGTTGGAAAAACTTCATCATTCCAGAAAAAAAAAAACAAACAAGGTTTTATTGTTCATAATTTTATTTTATTATTTAGCTCAAATTCTAAGTTTAACCAAAAAGGATTAAAACAAGTTAAAAATTCAGAGGAATGTTATTAGAAAAAAGTCCTTCAAAGGACAGGGGTACATGTGTCATGTCAAGAATAATTTACTTTTTTTTTTTTCCAATTCCTACAATTTGAAGATAATATTTTCTCCTCCTAGTGAGGATAGCATCGACATTGGAATGAACACATTAGGGTTCAAATCCGACCATGCTTCTTAGCAGCTCAGTGACCTGCGGTCCAGGCCTCCCTGTCTGACATGCCATTTTCTTTAGGCCAAAAGTGGAGTCTCAAGCCTCTCTGGCAGGTTCTCTGGTGACCAAAGAATGCAGAGCTTATAACGTACTGAGCGCTCACAAGGGAGTCACTTAGTGGTCACTAAAGATAACTAAATAGGTGTGATTCAGCTTATCTTTACACTGACGAAAATGTGGTAGTTACTAACAAAGCAGCTGCACATCTGTGGATATTTTATAATGAAATGGTTGGAGGGTAGACCTGAAGCCTGCACTTCAGGAACCAGCTGCTTAAAGATGACATCATCTTTGAGCATTTCTTTTCCGATTTAAACAATTATAACACGTTTTTGGGTTCCTGTTTTGTGTTTATTTAAATAAACAGTACCGGTTTGTTTTGAGGTATGTCGTGAAAGAAACGTGTTTGTTATAACTAAACACACAGACTCGCTAGGTGGAGTGCAAGAATTCAGAATCTAATATCGTAGATTCAAACCCCAGCTCCCTTGCTTCCTAGCTATGTTTCTTTGGATAAATAATTTCTGAGTCTCAGCATGCTCACATAAAAATGGGGTGTCAACTGGGTTCTTACTATGATTGCATAAGATAAAGCATGCAAAGTGCTTAGCACAGAGCTTGGCGCAGATCAGTGACCCATGACTGGCAGCTGTTATAATATTAATGCTGCTACTTCTAATATTGATGATGATGGTTATGATGATGCTGCAAAGCAAACCTTCTGGAGGTAGAATGGCAAGCATGTTATCTTTCTTTTAAATTGTGGAAGCATTGCTCTGAAAACACTTGGCTAGACCACAACTCTAGTATTTCAAAAGCAGAGGTTTCTCAGCCCTATGCAGCATTTAAATGTATACAATATTGAAGAAGTCCAAAGCTAGAAATACTTATTTCCACATCCTTTAATGTTCAGCAGTTATAATCAGGAAACTCCATACAGGCAAGTCTTGGCCTTGTAAATATTTTAGCCCTGTTACTCTGGTATGGACCACACTCGTAAAATAAGAAACCACGCTAAGTGTCTGCTTCTCAGTTCATAAAGAAGACATGAAATTCTAAATATCTTACCAAGCCCAAAATAAGCCAAGCAAAGTGCTCTTATAATTCAAAATATAACAAAGAAGAACTCAAAATATGCTCAAATCATCCTTAATTTATGTCTTAAAATTTGACTGGGATAGCCTCATCATTCACAGGAAGGGAGCTTCTCAGATTGTCATCCACATATTTTGTAGCCATTGTCAAATTTGACATTTAGCAGAACGATTTCAAAATGCAAGTATGCAGATTCAATACACCACGGGTCCAGCCGCTTTCCTCAGGCACACAAGAACATGGAATACACACCGGTGCACATCCACGTGCCACTTCTGTTCCCTGACACCAGTGTTACAGGGGTCATGGGATTCCAGATGACCAGGATGCAGCATCAGCCTCATGCCTGACTTGAATCTTAACACCCCTCTCTGCCACTGTGCTTGAAGATCGGTGAAAATACTGCCTTGTGCTCACATTAGCCTTGTTCTAGCTCCAGGTGACCAGCCAACACACAAACCAACGCCTCAACAAGGATTGAAGTGAGAGGGGCTCTTGGCTCCCCACTGCCCCCTGACCACCCCAAGGGATGGGCCGAACCTCGATGGTCAACCCTAGGGAGTGAGAACAGGTGGCCAGGGTGGGCTCAGAGTACCAGCACTCTGTCTGGTACAGCATGAGGCTAGGAGGGTCATGACTGCACTCCAGCCCACTCACTCCCAAACAAGGCAACTCTCTGTGTGCCAAAATGACAAACTCCATCCTCCGCACTTGACCACCTGCCAGTGGCCTTCAAGAGATGTCAAAAATACAGGAGTCTGAAGAAGGAGTGGTGAACAACAATGAAATTCAGCACAAGATTTTTGCCTGTGCAAGTTACTAGTTGCCTTAGTTTAAGGTATTTTAAAGAAGAAAACAAAAAAAAAAATAACAATTTAAAATCATACTATTGCATCCCAGGAATGTACATGCATTAATGCTGCCAATGTGTTCAGCGCTATGCTCGTAATAGGAAACTCTGGTGAAACTGGTAGTTTTGTCACTGGACCTTCATGTGTTCTATTTTTTTGCTGTTGGAAATACTTCTCCCATTCTCCTTAAATTAGCCTTTAAGGCTCCACTGATGTGTTATTTTCTAAAAAGCAACAACAACAACAACAACAAAAAGGTAGCCCTACACCTTCAGTCCTACTCCTTTGAGCCTCATGTTCCCTTCCCCTCTCACCAAATCATGTAACCATTATTTTGTTCAATGATTATCTTACTACCCCACTGTAGCCTCCATGAGGGCAGGAAACTGTGAGTTCCAACTCATTATGCTTCAGGATTAGAAACGGATGGAGATGGATCCCATGAACCAGATATTCTTCGGGACCGTGTTGATGTGTGAACATTTTCGTTCATGACTGCATTGACTAAGAGGCAATCATGCATCTTTATAAGATTGGAGAATAAGACTAAGAACCTCTTGTTTAGGGGTACCAGGCAACAGTAAAATGCCAGAAAGGCATGTTCACATCTGTCATGTTACAGAAAACATGCTACGCAGTAGCTCTCCTGAAGCCAGCACCTGAATCAACCTCTCAGCCATGATCACCCCTGACATTCCAGGTGAGAGACGTGTCACAGGAAACATTTCATCACAGTGAAGCAAGAGAGTTTGCAACTGACTCCTCAAAAGCATAATAAACTAGGGAAGATTTCGGGTTGTCTCTAGGGTGAGAGCAACTTCATTCTCCTGCATTCTGACCTGCTTTGACTGAGAATGATGGAGAGGCTAGAGTTATAGTCAGAATTGAGTAACTAGCTGTCATGGGTGGCCTCGTCGCTCTACATGCAGCCCGTGATAAATACAATAATTGCCACACCACTGATATCTGTGGCAATTACAAATCCTGCAGTGCGTTCCTCTCCTGCAGACTCAGGGCATGGAGGAGGGCACTGGGCTTCCACATGGCATCATCCATGTGTGTCTGTAGAAGAAAGGCTCACTCACTGCTCTACATCAGGCGTGGGCAAGTATTTTCTGCAAAGGGACAGATAGTAAACATTTTATGCTTTGTGGGCCATGTGGCTCCTGTGGCAGCTACTGAACTCTGCCATGGCAGGATGAAAGCAGTCACAGCCACTGCGGAGGAGAGTGAGCACGACTGTGTCCCACTACACTGTTACTCACAGACACTGACATGTGAATTTCACTTAACTTTCACATGCTGCACTTTTTAATCTTTTTTTCGGTTACCAAAAAATGTTACAAGCGTACTTAGCTCACAGGCCACTCACAGTCAGATTGTGTCTGGATATGGCCTATGGCCTGTGGGGTGGAGCTTGCGGCGTCTTGCTCTGGTCAGTAAGAAAATCAAAGGAATTCATGATAGATTAAGACTTGCCACAAACACTAAAATGATCAAACATATGCAAATGGCCACATATTTTGGAAATGTCAAGGGTAAAAATATTGCATATAAGAAGCATGTTATTTAAAAACACAAGACTTGTAAACAGTTTAAAGAAACGGAAAATGCAGCAGAAAGTTCAAAAAGCATCATAAATTTCTCATATTGAATAAAGAAGGAAAATTTTCACCATTTAAAATCTACATTAGACTAATGTAATATTTATTTTAAACGTTTTGAATTACTAGTGGTGACATTTTAAACATGACATCTACTTTCCAAACCACAAAAGGAAAACAAAGAATAAAGTGAAGAAAATGAGGTCTCTATTTCCAAAATCAAGAAAACAGCAATAATCAAGGAAATAATTCTTTAAAAATGTAGTATTTAAAGAAGAGAGGACTAAGACCTAATATTCTTGTGCATTTCTTAAACACAAAGTGACCTTTAAGTCATAACAACTACAACTCATTTAGAAAACACAATGAAACTGGAAACTAATAATAAGAATCTCAGGGAAAAAATATTTCTATACATTTAAAAATGGTATTATAAAGTATTGTGCATCCAAAGAGGAAACTAAAAGTGTTAAGTATAGAAAAAATAAAACATGAATATTACAGACTGAGATCTATGTAACTAAGCCACACCCACAAGGAAATGCATTACACCATCGGCATTCTAAGTTGATAGAAAACACAGAGTATTCAACTCAAGTATTCAGAAAATAACTTCAAACATTTCTAATTTAAAGAAAACAGAAGAAAAATATAATAAGGTGGAAAGCAATAAATCAGAAAATCACAATCTAGAGTGGATGAATGAATTTACAAAGCAAATCTTTGAAGGAAAATTTGAAGCACATTATGAAGGAAAAAGAGGGACTGGAGGGCCTTGGTCCACAGGAGTGACCCTGTCAGGTGCAGTGAGAGGAAGCCATGCTGGGGCCCCTCTGCAGCCCTCACCATGACTACTCAATTCATGAGCCCGTTGGGCAGTTGCTGGTGGATGAGGAAGGAGTGTGGCTTCTTTTTTTTTTTTTTTTTTTTTTTTTTTTTTTTTTTTTGAGACGGAGTCTCGCTCTGTCGCCCAGGCTGGAGTGCAGTGGCCTGATCTCAGCTCACTGCAAGCTCCGCCTCCCGGGTTCACGCCATTCTCCTGCCTCAGCCTCCCGAGTAGCTGGGACTACAGGCGCCCGCCACCTTGCCCGGCTAGTTTTTTGTAGTTTTAGTAGAGACGGGGTTTCACTGTGTTCACCAGGATGGTCTCGATCTCCTGACCTCGTGATCCACCCGTCTCGGCCTCCCAAAGTGCTGGGATTACAGGCTTGAGCCACCGCGCCCGGCCGAGTGTGGCTTCTTCTGTCCACTGGTTGGATCATCTTGTCCACTGCTCATGCAACGGCCCCTCTGAGCTGGATGCTTTCTGGTGGGTGTGGTATAAGATGCAAGGATATGCACACTTTGCACTCATTTCTGCAGATCTGTACAAATGCCTCCAGCGCAGATCTGTTCATCTTTAACCCTCCAGCTTTGCTCTTTCCAGCTAAGCTCTTTGTCCCTTCCCAAGTATCCATTTGTGTACTTACCTCAAATCTCTGCCATTCCATCCAGAAGCCACTTGGAAATGGACTTAGGCCAGTGCCCTGCATATCTTCTGACCTCTGCATGTCCCCATTTCACAGGGAGAGGGGCAGGACAGTGCTTCGGGTTCTCTGGTATAAGTGTCTGTTCAAACTCTGTATCTAGTATCTCTCGATAGATCTGGTATTGTCCTTCCTCTAGAGTACTAGTTACTCTAGGAAATGACCACAAGTCCCATTGGACAAAAACAGTGGAAGCCATGACCATGTATAACTAGGGTAACACTGAAGAGCCCTTGCAAGGAGCCCTGCCTCTCACGTCGTCGATGGATGTTATCGGGAAACTGGAGGAGGGCTCATGATTTTATCCCAACTGATAAAGGAATTCTGCTGGTCTACCTTTTAAAATCACTCTTGGAAATGTGAGTCAAGCAATATCCTCATTGGCTTCCTATCTGTATCTGCCCTAGAAGTACCAGGGTCTACTAGCCAGGCCCAGAGCCCCACGGGTCCAGGCCCAGATGCCACTTAGGCCGTGCTGCTCTGTGCAGTAATTACATTGGTCTTCCCTCTAACCTTCGGCGACTGCCCCCGATACTCTGAAGTCTTATCATCCTTTTTAACACTCAGGAGACCTGTTGCAAAGTAACATTTCTTATGTCAGCCCTATTTGCCTGAAGACAGCCCACAGCTGGGCTTTTCACGGCTGGTGGCTCTCCCTGGGGCATTTCTCACAGTGCTAGCAGAAGGAGTGCCTCCTACACCAAACCAGGAAACATAGTTGGCCAGTGGATTTTCTGTTCTCATAAAATCAATGTATTTAAAGATGTCATTTTTTCCAACTTGCTGACTGTAGTCCAGGGCTCTATTGACACTTTGGGCTGGGTAATTCTTCGTGGAGGGGTCCTGTCCTGTGCATTGTAGGGTGTTTAGCAGCATCCCCTGGTCTTTACTCACTTGATGCCAGTAGCACTTTCCCTCATTGTGACAGCCCAAAAAGTCCCCAGACATTGCCAAATGTTCACTGGGGGACAAAACAACCCGAGTTGAGGGCCAATGCTAATGTAAATAATCATGGTTTCCAAGTTTAGTAGTGATTCCACCCACATTTTGGATTGGCTGCAGATTTTCTTCTAAGATGTTAAATTCTGAGTCATGAGAAAGTGTTTCTAAATCAATGGCCTCACCCTGCCCAGCTGTATCTGCCACCCTCCCTGGTCTAGCATACCCCGTATCCATTCCTGGTCATGTCCTCTCAGTTTCCTTTTACAATGAGCCCTTCCCTCTGGAGCCAATGCAGAGTTTTCCTGGTTGAACCATGCTGAGATTTTGTCTTGTTATTGGTCTGGCAGCACTGAGAGGGGAGGTGCTGATGTTAAGGAGGGCAGGCAGCATCTGTCTTGCAAGTCCTCCAGCCTGGCGTGGAGTCCGCATGGTCTCCAGGCGATGGGAGGGTTCATCGGTTCTGCTGGACAGTGCTCAGGGAAGTCCAGGGCCTAAACTCTGAAGACCATCTTCCCAGTGTCCCAGCCCAGGTATCAGGATCTTCCCACTTCTGTGGCTTTAGTGTAAGAGAACTGCCAGGGAAGCAAACTCAGCTCTTCTCTGAAACTCTACCACTCCTGAAATCATATTTTGGGCTTAAATTTTAGTAAAGTTTGCCTTTGGGCTACAAGAGAAGAGATCTTCTTAAAAATGCTTCCAGGTAGGCCTCCAGGCTCTTATGATGTTACTTTTTATTTCACAGATTCCATAGTTTTCATCAGCAATCACCCAGCTCCTTCATGTTCATGTTGATGTGTGAGCAAGTCCCTCCCTGCACTCAGCCTGGTCCAGGTCAGACGAGAGCGCTAGTCATTGCGATGCTGCAACGGGCCCCACGTTGTCACTATCTTCTCTCCACCAGTAAAGATTCCCATCCCATGGCCCAATTCTGAGTCTCTGCTTCCTAGAACTACTTCTGGTTCCTCGTCTCTTACGTTTCCTTCTCCAGAAGCAGACCCTGAGAAAAAAAATGTTGGAGAGAATGTAACTTACTGAGGAGGTTTCAGGAAGTAACTTACTGTTTCAGGAAGGAAAGAGAGACAGAGAAGGGAAGGCAGCCAGGGAAAGTGTCATCAAGGAGCACATTTCTGGTATGGGTGACCAGTGCTCAGTCATGCTGGAAAACCCTGGGAGGAGCTGAGAACACGTTCCAGAGCCTTGCACGGGGGATGAGGAGTCTGCTTCTTTACTCTTCAGTTCCCAGACATCATTGAATGAGAGCTGCTCCTACAGATGCCAGCTCCCAACACATGAATCCTGCCCTGTGTGCACACAGAGCGTGCCATAGAAAGCTCTCAGGCGAGAGCTTCAGCAGGACGCAGTCTGTGTGCCCAGAATTCAGAGCGCCATGGGCATAGGGGTGGGCATTGAAGACACTGATGGCACCTGCTGCTGGAGAAAGGAAGGGAACTCCCTCTGCATAGCCTAACTGGGGAAGGCGTATGGGGTTTTGTTTCTTTCTCCCTTCCTTCATTAACTTTGCTTTGGCTTCCTTTTAGGATCTAACCTCTTTGTGATGTGTGCAGTCCTGGTGGATCTCACTCATCAGTTTCCCTGCCCTCCCATCCCTCAAGAGCAAGCCATGGGTCCCAAGCTAGGCCAATGGAACTCTCTCCTGGTGTGATGAATCTTGAATATAATGTGCAAAGATTTTAAAAAATGGCTGGACCTCATTTGTTTTAATAGTAGTTTCTTGATGTGACCATTGAAGGGTTCTTGCTACTCTGACCCTAGATGATGTCCTGAGTCCTATTCCTTATGAGAATGTTTCTCCAGTCTTCCTTTCATTACTAAGAGCTGCATAATATCCTTTCAATGAAACCATTTGCTGCTTCAGTTGGTCATAAGACACTTCCGTTGCTCAAAACCAAAGAAGCCTAATTGGTAAGGTGGGCATGGTGCTCGGACTTTCCAGAAGAGAACTGATTTTCAGAGTATATAGAAGAGTGCATAAAAGTAATACAACTAATAGGTGACAGAAATGACACTTCAATCTCAAATGTGGTGTTCTTTTTATTAGAACAGCATCCCTCTCTCCTCTCTATTTTTATTCCTAAAATCACTCCTAAAACTTTCACCCAGCTGTAGGCAATAGGGCTATAAAAATTTGATGTAGGTCAGCTCTGCATTACTTAAACAGATGGAAAGCTGTTTAAAGCATGAGTCCTGTTTTATGTTTCTACACCCATCCGCTACTCCAAAGTACATTGTCTTATATATAGCGGTCAGTTAGATATATTTGCTGATCGATTATCCAAAAGCCAAGGGAACGTTTGAGAAGTGCGTAGCTCACACATCTCTCCACGTGTGTCTTTTACCAGTTCTGGGGCATTTCCGGTGTGTCTCTAAACCAGTTGCTTTCCCCCTTCAACGGCTCCTGCCCCTTCAGGCATCCTTCCAGGAAGCATATTCCGCGGCTGTTCTAGATTCGTGCACACCTGAACTTACCCACTTTAGGTTGCGGATCTGTCCGGTCACTCCTGCCTCGCCCTGGGTCCTTTGGGATTAGACACTTCGTTGGAAGAACTATTGGTTCCCTGGAGTTGAGCTTCCTGGCTCCTGTTCTCCTGCCTTCACCTGGCACAAGGGCACCATCCTCACCCTCATGAGAATGCAGGGCCTCACTCGGCCTCCACACCAGGAGGGAATTCAGACAGTGAGGGGGACTGTTAGAGCTCTCCCGTTCAAAGCTTCCAACAACATTTCATTCTTAGATAAACTATTGACATTTTTTCTTGATGTTGACACATTGTGTCACTTTCTTCAGAAACTTGTCCCAGTAATTTATCCTTTTGAAATATGTAGCTTTTCTCAATTATTACGAGGCGCGGTTTCATATGGTAACCTCATTTCTTAGCCTTTTCAGTACCCTCTCTGCAGACATGTATTTTCTAAACCCTCATATGGTTAAATTAAATCATGAACTCCATAGAGTTAAAAGATTTATTCAGTTTTGGGTCCCTGGAGTTCAGCAAAGCACCTAATACATAGTGAGCACTTCCTAAGTGTTTGCTGATCGAATGAATGAATTAATATATCCGGGATAACTAGTATATGTGCATACTGCATTTCTAAGTAAATACACACCTTATTCTACATAAAATATTCATGTCCATAGTGATCTCTACTCTATTTCAAGCTAAGATGTGACCTTTTCTTTAAATTATGTGAATGCAATGGTGAACTTGTGATGAGATAGTTTGCAGCTTCAATTAAATTAATTACAGCTACCAGTTCAGCCCAGAGCACACTGTTTTTCACAGAAGTGGTGGAAATCAGGGTGGAGGAGGCTTCATATTGAAACCCAGAGTCTTC
Source organism: Macaca fascicularis (assembly GCF_037993035.2). Taxonomy (NCBI): domain Eukaryota; kingdom Metazoa; phylum Chordata; class Mammalia; order Primates; family Cercopithecidae; genus Macaca; species Macaca fascicularis. The sequence goes on along the minus strand of NC_088392.1, from coordinate 4,768,177 downwards.
GTGGCTTCAATAGGGTACAAGTTTGGGATTGCAATGTGACTCTTCCATTCTGTAATCATCCATTTTCCCTAGGCCAGTTGCCATCCGTTAGCTATGGAGCGAATTCTAAATTTTACCTTCCTTCTGTTGGCACATGACATACTATATTTAATTCCCTTAAGAGGACATCCGTATCTAAGTTGAAATGAAGGAGAAGGTTCAATTCAAAGGTTGGATGTTTTTCTTTGTAAAGATCACTAAATAATAGGAGATGAACATGCTGCATGTCTGAAATACATTCCCAAGAAGTGGAAAGATAAATCTGTTTTCTTTTCAAACTTGGTTTCCATTTGATTTAACTGAAATCACTGCCATTGACTATCTTCCTACAAGTCAACTTCAGTCTCTCAGAAATGGACAACGATGTAAAAGTTTTAACCTGATATTCAAACCTAATTCAAGAGAGTCCAAATCAAAATATACGGTAACAGTTTTCTCCAATTTTATAGTTCCTTTGTCCTGCTTTTCCCCCTCAAACCCAGTATACGTTAATTTATTGTTATTAGTCTCTTCCGTTGAAGCTCGTCTGTCACACAGTGGAGGTAATAATGGGCTGTTTAGTATTCTCCGCATAAGGTATTCCAGGCCTTGAATGACAACACTGGCCATTTCTTTGTATGAAAAACCCGATGATAATGTTGAGTATCATGAATATTTAACTGGAGATATGTTTGTGAATGTGTGTGTATCTGCGTGAGCATGTGTTTGCCAGAGTATGATATCCACAGTGAAATGATCCCTAACCAAAAGTGGGCGAATAAACAGCTAATGTAAATTCCAAACACCGCAGGACATCAGGATCAGTGTTCTGGGATATGATTAGCTTCTGAGTTGTGGAACTCTGTGAAACAAAGATAGATCTCGGTGGAACTTAACATACAGGGGGAGAAAGGCAGAAATGAAGAGGGAAAAACAGAGTCAAAACGAAACAATAGAGCAAGTAAATATGAGCTGAAATCATTAGTGTCAATTACTCTCATCCAACTCATATGTGACCAAATATAAAAATGGTTTTGGGATGGAGGTGCTGAAAAATTCAACAGATAGAGAGAATTGGGGCATATTAATGTCCTTCTGGAAGGCTTAATTTGGGGTGTGGGGAAATACAGTTTTATGCTTCATATTTTTAGTCACTCTGATGAGCGGCACTTTCTGGTGAGAAAGAATGAAAATGACAACAAATGGATTCTGTGGGAGAGCAGACAAAAGCAGTGCAAGACACTCTCTCTAAAATGAGTCCTTTCTGGTTAAAAGCAGAGGAAAAAGCTGCTCTGGTAATATGTGATTAAAAGGACAGTGTAAACACTTAGTAAACAGGAAGAAAAGGTTCATTGTGTTAAATGGGACTACTAGAGGAGAGCTGGAAATTTTTTTCATGACGTGCACTGCATGTTGGCAGCCATGAGAAATGGGTAGAGAGTTTTACGTGTGCGCCAGACCTGAGCCCAGGCACAGGCAGAATTGTGCCAGTATCACCCCAGTGCCATGCTCCATAAAGAGGTGGGCTACAGGGCCCGAGGGCCAGTGTGGGCCAACTCCCAACTGCCTGTCACGACTCTGTGACCTTGGGCAGGTTTCTGGACCTTCTAAAACTTTTTGGTAGGATGTGAAGATTAAATGGGATAATGTATACGAAACATCTAATAGCAATTTGTAGGTATTATTATTATTATTCAGACTATTTCTAGCAAAATGAATGAAGTGGAAGGAACTTCACCAATCCATCAGTGTCTGTTTCTGTCTCCCAGGACACCCTGAACTGGAGTCAGGACTCAGAGCTGTCAGCTGACGGAAGCAGAGACCATTGTCATTTCTTCTGTAGTAAGGCAATACTCAACGTGCTGACCTTTGTGGTTCTCTCTCTACCCACCATTAAGCCTTTCTCATGTGTTTGGATAGAGCCCTTCTTCCTCCTCTCCTTTTGCTGTCCCATTGTAAGTTGCTTGGCTACTATTCCAAACACACCAGTGACACCTTCCATCCTGAGCCTGTGCTCAGACTCTCTTCTGCACACACTTCCTGTGATCTTGTCAAAACACTAACATGGATGTCAAAGAGGCATTTCCACTCAGCCCAACCAAAAGTGCTCAAAAGTATTTCTGCCTCCACCCACATACTCACTTTCTGTTGTTTCCCATTCTGTCTATGGTTCACCAACCCCCCAGTCTCCCAAGCCAGACACAACAGTGTCATCACAGCCCCCTCCCCTCCTACGCATGTTCAGACAGTCCGAGCTGGTGGGTTCCACCCTAGATGCTTTTCATCACTCCTGGGGGGCTGCACCAGCCCCGTCTCCTGCTGTCCCTCACCTGGAGGGCTACATCACTTTCTAGTGCTTCTTCCGCACTCACTGCCCCAGTCCCTTCATGGCTGCTCCACTCGTTGTTGTTAAAATACAAATATGGCCTTTATATCTCTTCCACAACAATCTCCAGTGGTGTCCCATTGTTATAGAACAAAATCCCGACCTCTCCGCTTGGCACTCGATGCCCTTCACGGCCTGGTCACATATGGCCTTTCCAACCTCACAGGAATGAGAAGACTAGCGTGCCCTTCCCCAAGCCACTCCACATGCAGACAGGAATAAATACCAGGAAACATGTGTTCAGTCAACACATTTAGCCATGAACGTATGTGACGTCATCCAACAAGAGGACAGACCGGGGAGTTCATACCTGCTGGGCTAGAAACTGGAAAGCTGGTGAGAATTTCTAGGACCAGCCTGAGAATGAAGAGATGTTATCCATCCCTGGCACCCGAACACCCTGGGGAAGCTGTTTCTCCTATGGTTAGACCTTGATTTCTTCTTCGCCAGCCTAAGCCTATGGAATTTAATGATCTTAAGGACATGTTTGGTTTAGCATTTAAGGAAAATGAGCTAGTAGCAAAACATAAGCAGGGCACGACAAGGTGAACCAAAAGGGAGGGAGTTCAGGGAGGAACGGACATTTGCGTTCGTAATGCAGGAGCCGGGAAAACTGAGAGCCTGAGGAGCCTCTTTGGTGGGGAGAGGGCCAGGAGGAAACAGCTGAGAACACAGACCACGGATCAGCATTCCAGCAAAAAAAGGGTCGATACAGGAGTCATGGGTTACATGAACGGAGAAGAAGAGATGCTCTGAAATCAGGAGGCAGAGGACGAGAGCAAGCTACTCATGGGCAGGTGGACAGGCAGGAGCTTGTGGGAAAGTCTGATTTGCTAGGCGCGTCCTCCAGCCAAAGAAGTCAAGAAGGTCCCTGACACCTGGGAAGTCACCTTGGTGGTCTGCCTGGTGTGTGGCTTGGGGTCACTGTTGGTCTGCTGGGCACAGCAAGCACAGGAAACAAGTGAGGACAAGCTGAGACCTTCTGGAACCCTTGCGTCTGTTCAATACTGAATCAACACCCGTAGGTCCTCTTTAAAACTTTCTATTTTGAAATAATTATAGATCTATAAGAAGTTAAAAAATAGTACAAGGAGGTCTCATGATCCCTTCACCTAGCTTCTCCCAATGGCTGCAGCTTATGAACTATGGTACAATATCCACACCGGGAAACTGACACTCGTGCAATGTGTGTGTAGGTCTATGTCATTTTATCACATGCAGACTTGAGTAATCTCCACCGCAAACAAGACACAGAACGGTTCCATCACCATGAGGATGTTTACAGGCACACCCACCTGCAACCCGCATGATTCTTAAAGCCGGGAAATCACCAATCTTCCTCTAACTCTAAAATTTTGTTATTCCAAGGATATTGTATAAATGGAGTCATTTACTATGTAACCCTTGACACTGACTTCTGTCACTCAGCCTTATTCCCCGGAGATTCCTCAGAGCTGCTTGTGCATCAGGAGTTTTTCCTTCTTAGTGCTGAATAGTATTGCATGGCACTGATGTACCGCGGTTTGTGTAACCATTCACACATTGAAGGACATTTTGCTCGTCTCCAGATTTTGGCAACTGCGAATAAAACGGCTACCAAGAATTGCGTACAGTTTTCTGTGAAGCTCTCACTTTTCTGATATGAATGCCCAGGTGTGTGACTGTCTGGTCATAGGATCTTTGTGTGCTCTGTTATTGTTGTTGTTCAAGAATTTTCCAAGTGATTTTGCAGACGGTAGGGACCATTTCATATTCCCACCAACAACGTATGAATGATTGAGTTTCTCTGCACCACTGACAGCATTTGGTGTTGTCACTAGCTTTTATTTTGGCTGTTCCAATAGATGCTTTGTGGTATCTCACGTGACCTTAATTTGCATTTTTAAGGTTAGTGATGTTGAACTTTTTACGTGCTTTTTTTCTATCTGTTTGTCTTTTTCAGTGAAAGATCTCTTCATGTTATTTCCTATTTTCTAATTGGATCATTTTGTTTTTTACTGTTGAGCTCAGGGAGATCTGTACAAATTACAAATATGAGTCCTCTTACTGATATATGTTTTGCAAATATTATCTCTGGGTTTATAGCTGTCTTTCCATCCTTTTAATGGAGTCTTTCACCAAGCAAAATTTTTGTTTTGATAAAGTTCAACTCATGGATCTTTTTCTTTTATGAATTAAGCTTTTGATACCACATCTGAGTACTATTCATCAAGCCCAAGTCCTGAAATTATTTTCCTGTGTTTTATTCTGAAAAATTATATTTGGTGTTTTACTTTTAAACCTATATAATCCATTTTTAGTTACATTTTGTATAAAATGTGTGGTTTAAGTTGAGATTTATTTTTTGTTTAAAAGACTACCTGTCTTCCATTGAATTATTTTAGTACCTCTGTGAAAAATCAGTTGGCTGTTCTTGTGTGAGGCTGTTACTCGTCCATTTTTCTATTTCATTTATCTTTGTGTGTATCCCCATCCCTGCCAGTCCCATAGTCTCAATGCTATGTAATAAACCTGGAAATAGGGCAGAGTGATTCCTCCCACTTCATTATTCTCTTTCAAAATTTGTTTAGCTATTCTTAGGATTGTTCTTTCTCATATAAATTTTAGAATAATCTTTTTTGTATTTATAAAAATTTTGCTAGAATTTTGATAGGAATTATGTTCAGTGTTTGTAGCAATTTTGGGAAAATTGGTATGTTGAGTCTTCCAGTTCATGAGCAAAGATCCTCTCTCCATTTGTTTAGATTGTCTTTGATTTCTTTCATCAGCATTTTGTAATTTGCAGCACACAAATTCTATACATGTTCCGTTAGATTTATACCTAGGTACTTGATTTTTTTGTAGCTATTACAATGGTATCATATTTGCAGTTTCGGTTTATCTCTCTTCCTTATTCATTTGTACAGATACAATTGATTTCTGTGTGCTGATTTAGTATCTTGTGAACATATTGATCTGATTTGTGGTAGGAAGTTTTGTTTCCTGGTTTGTTTTTTAGATCCTTTGAGATTTTATGTGTAGACAATCATGTGATCTACAAATAGGGTAATTTCTTTCTTTCAGATCAGTATGGGTTCGTTTTACTTTTCCTTTCTTATTAGACAGTATGATAGTAAGAATTTCCAGTATGATGTTGAATAGTAATTGTGAGAGTGAACATTCTCACCTAAATCTCAGTTTTAGTGGAAAGCCATTTAGCATATTATCATTAAGTGTGATGCTAACTGTAGCATTTTGTAGACAGGACATTCTTTCTCAAGTTGAGGAAACCCCTCTATTCCTTACTGATAATTTTTGTCATTAATATGTGCTGAATTTTGTCAAATGGGTGTCGAATTTTGTCAAAAGATTTTTTCCCCTAAATTGGTATGATCATGTGAATTTTTTCTTCTTTAGCTTGTGAATACAGTGGATTACATTGATTGATTTTTAAAAGTATCAAACCAGTCTGGCATCCGTAGAATAAGCATTCACTTGTGGTATATAATTTTCTTTATATATTGCTGAACTGTATTTGGAAATATTTTAATAATGATGTTTCAGTCTGTAGTCCTGAGAAGATAGGTGTATGAGGTCTGAAGCTTGCTAGTTTGATTTTTGTCAATTTTACTAATTCTTTAAAAAACTAAGTTTGTTTTTTTTATTTTTACTCTTTTTATTTTCAAATTCATTGATTTATGTTCTTATCCTTATTTCTTTCCTCCTATTTGCTTTGGGTTTATTTTGCTCTTCTTTTCCAATTTCTTGACGTAGAAACTTAATTTGAGGCTGTTTGTCTTTTTTAATATATGGACCCAGTGCTATAAATTTTCCTCTAAGTAATGCTTTAGCTACATCCCACAGATTTTGTATTTGTGGATGTATTTTTATTTTTATTTAGTTCAATTTTTTATTTATTTCCTTTGAGACCTCTTTGATTCAGAGGCTATTTAAAGGTGCAATATTTTGTTTTCAAGTTTTTGGAGATTTTTCTTTATATTTCTGTTATTGGTTTCTGCTTTGATTCTGTTGTGGTCAAAGGACACATTCAGCATGATTCCAGTTCTTTGAAATTGTTGAAGTATGTTTAATGGTAACAGATATGGTCTACCTTTGTGAATGTTCAGTGGGAGAAAAGAACGTATATTCTGTGGTTGTTTACTAATGCGTTCTTTAAGTGTTGATTAGATGCTGTTGGGTAATGATGCTGTTAAATTCTCCTGTTTCTTGCTGATATTCTCTGCAGTTATTCAATTAATTATTGAGAAAGGTGTTTTGAAGTCTCCAACTGTAATTATGAATTTTTGTTTTTCTCCTGTGACTTCAAGACCTTTTCTTTGTCTTTAGTTTTCAGAAGTTTGGCTACCATATGTCTTGGCATGGATTTTTTTAGGTTTACCTTGTTGGAGTTTTCTCACCTTCCTGAATCTGTAGGTTTATGTATTTCACCAAATGGGAAGTTTTTAGCTTTGAACAGTTTTTCAGCCCTTCCCTCTTCTCTCCTTCTAGGCCTGTGATGATACAAATATTAGATCTTTTGCCTTAGTTCCCTAGGTCCTTTAGGTTCTGTTTGCCTTTAAAACAATTATTTTCTTTTTGTTGTTCAGATTGGATAATTCTTTCCTTTTTAATTTTTAAGCTTAGGGGTACATGTGCAGGTTTGTCACGTAAGTAAACTTATATCCTGGGGGTTTGTTGTACAGACTATTTCATCACCCAGGTATTAAGCCTAGTACCCATTAGTTATTCTTCCTGATCCTCTCCCTCCTCCCACCCTCCACCCTCCGACAGACACAGTGTGTGTTGCTTTCCTCTATGTGTCCATGTGTTCTTATCATTTATCTCTGACTTATAAGCGAGAATATGCAGTATTTAGTTGTTCTGTTCCTGCATTGGTTTGCTAAGGATAATGGCCTCCAGCTCCATCCATGTCCCTGAAAATGACATGATTTCATTCTTTTTATGACTGAATAGTATTCCACAGTGTATATGTATCACATTTTCTTTATCCAGCCTGTCACTGATAGACATTTAGGTTGAGTCCATGTCTTTGCCGTTGTGAATAGTGCTGCAATGAACTTACTTGTGCATGTGTCTTTATAATAGAACAATTTATATTCCTTTGGGTATATACCCCCAGTCATGGGATTGCGGGGTTGAATGGTTTTTCTGTCTCTAGGTCTTTGAAGAATCACCACACTATCTTCCACAATGGTTTAACTAATTTACACTCCCATTAACAGTGTATAAGCATTCCTTTTTCTCCACAACTTTGCCAGCATCTATTATTGTTTGACTTTTAATAATGGCCATTCTGACTAGTGCAAGATGGTATCTCATTGTGGTTTTGATTTGCATTTCTCTAATGATCAGTGATGTTGAGTTTTTTTCATGATTATTGGCTGCATGTATGTCTTATTTTGAAATGTGTCTGTTCATGTCCTTGACCTGCTGTTTAATGGGGTTGTTTATTTCTTGTAAATTTGTGAAGTTCCTTACAAATGCTGGATATTAGACCTTTGTCCAATGCATAGTTTGCAGACATTTTCTCCCATTCTGTACATTGTCTGTTTACTCCATTGATAGTTTCCTTTGCCATGCCGAAGCTCTTTGGTTCAATCAGATCTCATTTGTTAATTTTTGCCTTTGTTGCAAATTTGCTTTTGGTGTCTTTGTCATGAAATCTTTGTCCATGCCTATGTCCTGAAAGGTATTGCCTAGGTTGTCCTCCAGGGGTTTTGTAGTTTTAGGTTTTACATTTAAGTCTTTAATCCATCTTGAGTTTATTTTTGTGTATGATGTAAGGAAGGGGTCCAGTTTTAACCTTCTGCATATGGCTAGCCAGTTATCTCAGCACCATTTATTGAATAGGGAGTTCTTTTCCCATTGCTTGTTTTTGTTGGGTTTGTTGAAGATCAGATAGTTGTAGGTATATGGTCTTATTTCTGGGTTATTTGTTCTGTTTCATTGGTCTATGTGTCTATTTTTGTATCAGTACGTGCTATTTTGTTACTATAACCCTGTAGTATAGTTTGAAGCAGAGTAGCGTAATGTCTTAAATGTTAATCTCACTTGGTTGTAAAGGGAGAACAAGAATGCCAAGAGGAAAGAGACAAAGATAAAAGCAAAGATCAGTAAGTCAGAAACCAAGAAAAAAAACTTGTACTTTCTTAGGTACATTCTAGCGAATTAAAAAAAAAATGCATAGACAAATTATTGACAGATATGGTCAAGATACTAAGAGATTAAATGCCACAACTATAGAAAATCAGTATTAAAGGAGTCCTTAGTATAGATAAATATTTTGAAATATTAAGAATGATTTTTAAATTGCACATTAACAGTGATAAAGTGTTTATAGAATGAATTGTTCTCCAGAAGAAAATTACTTAAGTTGACTTAAAAATAAAAAGAAAATTTTCAAATAGTAAAATTGAAATGATTACGAAATAAATAATTTCAAAACTGCCTCTAACTTCAGACTTTTTACCTATTTGCAGTAACAGGAAGTTCTTATGACTTTTGAAAAGAAATTTTTAATTTCTTAGTCATTCATAGGTGCAGCAGACTCAAGAGTGAATGAAATTGATCCCCAGTTCTCAAGGAGCTTATATTCTGGCTAGAGGAAGGAAACAGTGAACACATCAGAAAAGCTATAAACAGATCAAACGATTACAGAATGTCAGGGTTAAAGGCATCTTTTCCTCCAGATGCCTCTTTTCAAATCAAGACTGAAAGGATATTTCCTTAATATTAGGAATAGGTTTATATAAAAGAAGTAATCTACAAACTTAATGGGGGAAAACTGGAGGAAGTCCACTTAAAATCAGACCCTGGACTAGAATGTCTGCTTATTTAACAGTGTTATAGAAATGTTGTTAATGGTTTAACACGATGAAAAGAAAGATATAATGATGTATAACTAGTGGATTTGATCAAATGCAATTGATCAAATGAGATAGAACTCAATTTGATCAAATAAAATTGTTATAAAAATCAATATAAATATCCTTTTATTGAGATAGATTATAAATATATACTCAATAAATAAAATCCAAGATATCCACTAAAAATGAGGAGAAAACAAAGAGTTGATGACTAATTAGAGGGTTCACTCTTCATCTTCACTAAAAATAAAGAGAAAAGAAAGAGTTGACGGCTAATTAATGGATTTGCTATATTTTATAATTTATCAAATTATAAAGTATAAAACATACATATGAAAAACAAACCTTTTCTTTATACCAGTAAAATTCTAGCAGAAGATATTACTAAAAAGAGATCCCTATCACAATTCCAACCAAAATATATGCCACCAAGAAATAAAACATAAAATTTTAAAATTCTGAAGATTTTTACAATCTTCAGATTCTAAATGATATGTCATTTTCCCACAAATTAAAGCAATTGAAATCAAAATTATAAATTACCTAGAGAATAATAAGCAGGTGAAAATATAAAGAATATTTTGGGAACAAAAGTATGAGGCAGGCATACAACTGACTTTGCCAAGCATCAGTTGATAGTCTTAAGGCAGGGCAGGCATAATAATGGAACAGAATGGAAGGCCATGAACAGGTCAAATTCTCTGTATACTTTAGCATTTAATAAGGCATGCATTTCTCATCATTGAAGAGACTATCAGTTAATTAAGGAGAATAAATGTAGTGTGTACCATATTCCATAATAAACAAAAGAAGGACCAAATAGTTCATTGTAAACCAAGAAAACAAAGATATAACAATTTAAAATAGCTAGAAGAGTTTAGAGGAGAAAAGGGCTTTTTAGCATAAGATTAAAGGAAAAATTAATAAGGGAGGCCAGGTGCAGTGGCTCACGCCTGTAATCCCAGCACTTTGGGAGGCCGAGGCAAGTGGATCACCTGAGGTCAGGAGTTTGAAACCAGCCTAGCCAACATGGTGACACCCCGTTTCTACTAAAAATACAAAAATTAGCTGGGTGTTTGTGGTGGGCACCTGTAATCCTAACTACTTGGGAGGCTGAGGCAGAAGAATCGCTTGAACCCAGGAGGCGGCAGTTGTGGTGAGCCAAGATCGCACCATTGCACTCCAGCCGGAGTGAAAAAAGCAAAACTCCATCTCAAAAAAAAAAAAAAAAGAATTAATAAAGGAATACAAACATTACAAACATTTGGTTTCAACATTTTTAATTACCACCCAAAAAAAAATCTCAATATGAACAAAAATAGAATGTAAATGGCAAACCTAAAAGTTGTGAAAAACTTTTGACAAATTGAATTATTTCCTTAATGTATAAAATATTCCACAAATCAAAAGCCAGGGAAATAAAAAAATATATAACAATTGAAAAAATAATGATTACCAAACTGCATCTTTTTAAAAAAATTTAATTTAATTTTTTAAGTTCCAGACATGCAGGTTTGTTACATAGGTAAACGTGTGCCATTGTGCCATGGTGGTTTGCTGCACCTACCAACCCATCACCTAGGTACTAAGTCCCACATGCATTAGCTATTTCTCCCTCCCACTGTGCCCCAAACTGGCCCAATGTGTTTTGTTCTCCTCCCTGTGTCCATGTGTTCTCATTGTTCAAATCCTAGTTACAGGTGATAACATGCGGTGTTTGGTTTTCTGTTCCTGTGTTAGTCTGCAGAGGCTAATAGCTTCCAGCTCTGTCCATGTTTCTGGAAAGGACATGATCTCATGATCCATGGTGTACATACATGTACCACCTAGAACCAGAAATACCATTTGACCCATCAATCTCATAACTGGTTATATACCCAAAGGAATATACATCTTTTTTTTAATAAAGAGACATGCACGGTATGTTCATTGCAACGCTATTCACAATAGCAACCTAAATGCCCATCAGTGATAGGCCAAATGGCATCTTTTTTAAAATTGGCATTTTCAAAGCAAATCTAGAGTGTTACAATTATCAAAATATAATTAATTTGAAATTCAACAAATACTACATGCATGTATGCATACATACACATATACATACAGATATGTATGCATGTTTACATATATATATTTGATATTATACAAAGTTTGTATCTTAAATAAAACCAGGGACCACAGAGTTTTACTAAATGACAAGGGTAAAAATTACTGTAATTGATAAAGAAAGGTCCCAAAGTGATATAGTTCAAAAAGAAAATATCCTAAATGTGTCCTGACTGTTGCTGTGGTGTCAGGGAGGGGTTGGTACGACAGGGTTGTATTTTCTCCTGTTGAGTAATTGTGTTGCTGGTGGACCCTGATCCCCCTGGGTGCCAGCTTAGGTGACACATTGGAATCACCACCCAAAAAGAGTGACCCCATCAAGCTGTGCATCCCCATGTCCGGGCGGCAGAGATTGATGCCAGAATGAACTGCTAGAAAGTGAGATCCTCAGACTGTCCATGCAATGCCAAGTGGCCAGTTTGTCCCTTTACTCTGCACCCATGGCCTCCATGAGGACAGAGGCTGCATATTCTCATTTTGCCTTCTCACCAGGAGGGTCCTGGATTCCCTGCTGTTCTGGGCCCAGAGTCTTACGTCCTCTCTTCTTTCCCACTGTGTGCATTCAATATTTCTTTCTTTCTTTTTTTTTCGTGAGACAGAGTATCTCACTCTGTCACCCAGGCTGGAGTGCAGTGGTGCGATGTTGGCTCACTGCAACCTCGGCCTCCTAGGCTCAGGTGATTCTCCTGCCTCAGCCTCCCGAGTAGCTAGGATTACAGGCACCTGCCACCACAGCTGGCTAATTTTTGTATTTTTAGTAGAGATGGGGTTTCACCATGTTGGCCAGGCTGATCTCGAACTCCTGACCTCAAGTGATCCTCCTGCCTTGGCTTCCCAAAGTGCTGGGATTACAGGCGTGAGCCACCGTGCCTAGCACGTTGAATATTTCATCATCATTTCTGTCAAGTATGAAACTTCCTCTCCAGTTATTTTTACCTATTTTACCAATTTAACAATGCTATGTTTTTAAACATGTCCATATATAAACACAAGCCAAAATGTATCTTGGTTCTTTTAAGTATCCTATGCTTATATAAAGTTTTCATTTTAAAAATAGAAAATGAATGGAAATGAAGAAACAGTAATTCATTCTCCCACGAGCACAAGAACTGTATACTGTTTTATTGTATAATTGTAGGAATGAAATAATTTACTCATCACGGTCATCACAGCCTTTCAGACGGACACTTCTGCACTCCAGGATTTTCCACCTGGCTCCTTCTCTTCGTGTCTTATCTTTTCCTTCCTGCTCCTTCCTTACACCTTCCACACCTGTTAGAAAGGACACAGGAAGCGCTTGGCAGCCCGGACTCTTAGGAGACACCACACAGGTACCTTTAGAGAATCTCCCATGGAGTCTGAAAGCACTGTAAACAAGGGAGCAGCCGCGAGATGGGAGAAAGTTGTTGGCCTGTCAGTTTGTACCTGACTGCACATCGTCTTCGAACCCAGATTTTAGAAATAGCTCTTGGCGGAGCCGGCTGTCGGCAACGCAGCCCATTTCCTGCTGTTGCTGGAGTCTCAGCTCTTGCTCGTTCCCCTCTCTGTCTCTCTCTCTGGAGGCTGCCTGGTCGCACGTCAGCCAGGAGAGCTACAGGTGCGGGTTGGCCTCCCGTGAGCCTTTAGATATGTCATGAGAGACAAAGCTCCCTCCACAGAGAGCTGCCAGGCTGTGGGGTTTGTGACACATGACACACAGTTTCAGCCGGTCTGGTCACAATCTTAACACGCTCCCTTCTCCCCCTAGCTTTCCCCTCCTCTTCTCTCCCAGACTGCCAGGCTGGCCCACAGCTGACATCACACGCAGGAGGAGGACAGATTTCAGCTGTCAGCTCAACAGTGCAGAAACGTGCTCACCAAAAAGAAGAAGAAGAAAAAAAAACTGTAAACTTTTAGTAGGATAGGGAATGCTAGTTTCTTGGTGAACAAATGGTGACCAAGACAAGGAGAAGAACTTCTTTACTGCAAGTAAATTCACCCATTAAACCTGCTCCCCACCTCCACAGCCCTTGCCCCTGGGTATTGACACACTTGGGGCAGGAGCTGTGGTGGGAGAGAGTGAACAGATGCACAGACCTCATCAATCAGCTCCCTTTTATGTTCTTGAAGGAGATCCCTGAACACCATCAGGGGCTCAGCCCTGGCTCACCTCACCAGCAGAGCGTTGGCAAAGTTAGCTCAAAGCAGCCTCGTTCCCATACACTCGCCGTGCGGAACAGCTTAGCTAGAGGGGCCAGACAGAATCTCATCCGTCTGGCCTTCCCGTGCACGACAGGGCTTCCTTGCAAAAAAGAGGCTGCAGCGAACAGAAAGCACAGTGGGAGTACTTTGGATTTTTTTCCATCAAGGATAGAGAACAACTGGGAGGGGACAAACAGAAAAAAAAAAAAAAAAAACAGAAAAAAAGAAAGAGGCAAGTTATTGAAATCTAGCAGACAAGCACAAATCAATTATCTGGAAAAGCACATGTAAAATGAAGCTGCATAAATACATAAGGCACTTACATTGATTGTATTAAAATAATGCTGAAATTATAGAGCTGTCATCCACAGACTGTCGAGGTGCCTCTCCCTTCTTGATGTACTTCTCAGGGAAGGATGGGGTGAGGCTGACATAAGACTCACCTGGACAGGCCAGGTGCAGTGGCTCATCACTGTAAGCCCAGCATTTTGGGAGGCCAAGGAGGGTGGCTTGAGCCCAGGAATTCGAGACCAGCGTAGGCAACATAGAGAGACCACATGTCTGTGAAAAACTGAAAAGTTAGCTGGGCGTGGTGGCGTGCAATTGTCGTCTTAGCTACCTGGGAGGCCGACATAAGAGGTTTGCTTGTCAAGGAGATCAAGGAGATCAAGGCTGCAGTGAGCTATCACGATGCCACTCCAGCCTGGGTGACACAGGGAGATTCTGTCTCTAAAAAAGTAATTTTTAAAAAAAGTTGAAAAGGCTCACTGCGCAGTGGTGGTTGGGAAGTCAGGTAGGGCGTGCCCCTCCACTGAACTCCAAGATCAGGTGTAAAGGGCCCCACACAGCGGCCATACCTCCAACACCAGATAACGCCTTCTACCAGTAGACCACCCTACTTGAGGTGAGCCGATCCACGACCCCCCCCAAGAAAAACAAAATAAAAATAAATTAAAAAGAAACCCACAGCTCAGCCATGAAGCTCGAGGAAAGTAACATTGTAGAAGTGCTATTTTCTTAGGGAGGAGAAAAAGCGTTCTTGTGAACAGGGACCATTGTTTTCTTTCTCAAAATTTAAGTGCAAACAAAAAGGATGGAAAAAGAGGTTAAGGATCTGACACAAAGACGAGCACGTTCCCTTCTCAACTATCAAAAGCACGAGGAAAATTTTTAGACCTCCCAGAGATAACGTTTCTAAGTTTTATTTCCCAAACTTCACTCTAATTAAAACAACCCTGGTAGATCATTTTCGAAGTGAAGTTTTTTATAGTCTCTTCACTGTTTGAAAAGAAAATATCACCCTTAGTTTTCCAATAAGTAATCTTTAGTCAGAGAAACAGCTCTGTCATTGAGACTAAGGGAAATGATGTTCCTCTCATGAAGGACCTGCCAAGTGTCACTCTGAGGGAGGCAGGTGATCGCCGGGCTCCACTGCGGAGAGGACATCGGAATTCCACAGCCTGGGGAAAAGCTCCGTCTACCCTGACACTCGCAGCCTGCTTTGCGCTGCGTGGACGTCTCCCTGACTGGCTGCGGCATTATTGTTCAATGAAGAACTGGTTTACAGATAAAGGTGGCCCTGTCAGAAGTTCTGAACAGCTCCAAGCTAATTGCTGACTCTAGCAGGCCCAATTAGCTGTTACACACTCAGCAAAGCAGCCCCTGGGAACCGCCCCTTCTAACATGCCACACTGTGAAACTCTCCCTGCGTTGGTACCTTGGCTATCAGCTTTGTAGTCACCTTTCAGCAGATCAAAGATTTCTTGGAAGGAATGACTGCTGTATCAGCCCCGACAGGCCCATATACAGCTGCACACACATCACAGTGTAACCCAAAGCACTCATGGGGATGAGCAAGGACTCTGCGTGGTATTCCAATGCAGGTCTCAGAACGATGCCTTGATTGCTGTAATCTGAAGAAATAATCCCAAACATTTAGTTCCAGTTAACTCCCTGAGAAGCAACATTCGTGACAACTCACTCACAGGCTCTGTCGCTGACACTGGATGTGCATGTCTTAGGGTGGAATGGTCTTCCCATCACCAGACGCGTCTGACCTGGAGAACACACTCACCTACACAAACACACACTCGGGCGCTGGCTTTCTTTCTCCTCAAAACTATGCATGTTCTTGTTCGAGAAGTCACCCAGGATCACGTTAGATAATGTGGAAAACAGATAGGGAGAAATAGAAAGGGAAGGAAGTGAACCCCAGTGTTCCCTTGCAACAGGTAAACTTTGGTAATGGAATTTCCTCCTATTATAGAAAATGCCTTGTAAACATCATGGGCAGTGAGGACACAATATTCTGTCCTGTGCTCATTCACTTCCCATTCTCCAATGCTTGTCGCCACTTAAATAGTAGTCAATGTTGTTTTGCCATTATGAGCATTATTATACACAAAATTTTCCTCATATTTTGTGGTAACTTCTTAGGATTTATTTCAAAAGCAAAATTAGGTCAAAATTTAACCTAATCAAAACTAGGTAGAAAGATGCTAAGTAAAAGGATATTGATGCATGTCACTAAATTGTTTTCCAACGTAATTGAAACAGTCCGGCAATCTTTAACACTGGTTACTAGATGTTCACCAGCAATGTGTTATCATATTTGGAAATATTTATAAGATTTTACTAGATTATTATTATAATTAACTTTCCCCATGTGTTTGTTAGTAGGTTATAAAAATTTTCCATGTGCTTCCTCCATTAACCCACTATGTTTATGATGGTTTTTCTAATTGCTTGCATGATTTCTTCATATAGTATAAATATTTTTCCTTTGTGGCTATTAAATATATCAACTTGTTTCATTCAATTTTGATTTATTTTGTGCGTGCATCTCCTTTTACATTTTTGGGTAGTCAACTATATCAGTTTCTGTATTTATTATTTTACTTTATATATTAACCTATATTTCCTCTTGATTATTTGTTAATTTTATTTATTTATTTATTTATTTATTTTGCTTTGCAAATGTATCTGGAGTCAAATTTGTGAAGATACGAACTGTTTTCCAAATACCAAAGCAATGAACATTGCACATGTCTTTTTAGTTGAATTATGTATTTATTTATTGGGGTACATACCCAGTAGTGGGATTGCTGGATCAAATGGTAGTTCTGTTTCAAGTTCTTTGAGAAATCTCCAAACTGCTTTCCACAATGGCTGAACTAATTTGCATTCCCACCAATACTGTATAAATGTTTCCTTTTCCCTTCAGCATCACCAGCGTCTATTGTTTTTTGGTTTTTTCATAATAGCCATTCTGACTGCTGTGAAACGGTATCTCATTGCGGTTTTGATTTGCATTTCTCTGATGATTAGTGATGTTGCGTATTTTTCTTCTCTTCTTTTGCAGCCAGTTTTGTAAATTTTGATTTTTGAAAAAAGTCTCCTTTTTACCAAGATTATAATTGCTTAGAATACGGTTTTTCATAGTGCCTTCCTGTAACATGTGAAAGTCTCCCACCTATCTAATTCATTTCTTTTTAGTCATTTTTTCATAATTTTATCATTAACTGCATTTGTAAAACTTGAGCTTTTCCATTCCTCACAAGTTATTCCCAAAGACTAACTCTTGAATTTATCATTTCTACCATCTTACTATTTTTCAGTTTATTGGGTTTTTCCCTCTTTGTCTCTTTTTCCACGTTGTTTTAGGTGTTTTTTTTTTCTTCTAAAAGCCTGAAACAAAATCTTAGTGCATTTATATTGATCCTTTTCTTTCTCTAAAGTAAAATAATAAAAAGAAAATAAAACAGGTACTTCAGTCTGAAAACTGTGTAGGCAGCTTTTGAAAATGTCTCTCCGATGTTATTATCATTGTCATATTTCAAATACTCCAATGACCATCTTTTCAACTGCCTGCTTGATCCAGAGTACATTCAGAATATTATTTATTTCCAAGTGCTTTCAATTACTTTAACAATCACCATTTCCTTCTACGTTTTGCATCTAAATCTTACCCTGGAGAGATGTAGAAAAATAAAAATTCCTCAATGCACAACGCCCCCCAAACTTCCCTTTATTCTTCAGCGGGTTCTGGGTGGACTTCCGGCCTCTGCAACCCGGAAGTGCTCTTGCCAGGCACATTAGGGGTCTCCAGGCTGCCCCGCATTCTACATTCACTTTCCGGACTTTCCTTCTTTCTCTTCCTTTTTCTTTCTCCTCTAGGCTCCCATGAGGACAGGAGACTATACCAAACGGTTTCCCCTCCTCCCCAGCTGGTTCCCCTCCCTCACCGGCATTTCCTCCTCTCTCTGCCTCCATGGCAGGCTGCCCATTCCAGCTCTCCCGAGGTCACTCTACCTGCCTCTGTGGTCCCTGCTCACGCATTTCTTCTCTAGAGACTCTGAGCGTCACCGTCAACTCTCAACTAACCCACTGCACGGGGATACACCTCCCTCCAAAGGTCTTCACAGAACACTCCACAATTTCCTCAGTCGCCGATTGCTTTACATCTTGTTACCTGCTCTCTTCCTCCACGACATTTGGCCCTCTGTGAAAGCAAATGAAAGCTAGGGTGGTTTTCTCCTATTTACTGCAGCGTCCTCAGCGCCTAGTGCAGTGCCTGCCATAAAGCGCATATCCAATAGATGAAACAATAAATGGGTACAAAAGACCTAGGCGGAAATTGCACAGGAATATTCTTAAAACATTTTTTTCCAGGTAATTCCAATACAGAGGCAACTAAGGAAGCTACCAGCCTGAACTATCTCAGAATTTTGAAATTTATCGAGCCTCCTCTGTCATGTAACATATGATTAATTGTTGTAAATATTTCACAGATGCCAAAAAAGAAACTATGATCTGTCTAGGCTAAAAATTTCTGTATATTTCTATTGATTCAGCATGTTTAATTAAATAGTTTAAGTCATTTCTTCTTTTTTATTATCTATGTGATTTATTATAAATGGTTATTAGAGGTATTCTTTTAAATGCTTCCATAAGAATTGTGTATCTACGCGGGGCGTGGTGTCTCACACCTCTAATGCCAGCACTTTGGGAGGCCAAGGCAGGTGGATCACCTGAGGTCAGGAGTTCGAGACCAGCCTGGCCAACATGGTGAAACCCGTCTCTACTAAAAATACAGAAGTTAGCTGGGCATAGTGGCAGGTGCCTGTAGTCCCAGCTACTCGGGAGGCTGAGGCAGGAGAATGGCATAAACCCGGGAGGCGGAGCTTGCAGTGAGCCGAGATCCGGTCACTGCACTCCAGCCTGGGCGACAGAGCGAGACTCCGTCTCAAAAAAAAAAAAAAGGAAGGGAAGGGAAGGAAGAAATAGAAAAGAATTGTGTACCTACTTATTTGTCTTTGCTGTACATATTTTGATGCAATACTACTTGTATAAATGTTCATAACTAATATGTCTTCTTATACATTTTACTTTTTGGTAAAATAAAGAATACGAATGGGTATTCTTATCCATACCTAATGCTTTTGGCTTTCGATATCAATATTACAATTCCTGGGTATTTGTTTTTCGTTTATTGGTTGTTTTGTTTGTCTCTTGGTTGGTCTCTACTTTGTCTCCTGTATTCCAGACATCTAAAGTATTTCTGAATTATTTCATTTTGATGTGCTCGTTGAAAATAGTACAGTGTAAGGCATTGTACTTTATTTTTTCACATAAAATATTTACATATATACTCATTTCCTGGACTGCCCTAGCAGAGCACCACATACTGAGTGGCTTAAACAACAGAAACTGATTGACTCAGAGATCTGGAGGCCAGAAGGCTGAGCTTAGGCTGACAACTGGGAGGGTTCCTTCCAAGGGCTGTAAGGGAGAATCCGCCCCATGCCTCCCACCCAGCTTCTGGTGGTTGCCAGCACTCTTGGGTGACTCTTGGTCTGTGGGAAGATCATTCCAGTTCTTGCCTTTACTTTCGCGTGTGTTCTCCCTGTAGCGTGCTCTGTGTCTCCATTGCTCCTTTATAGAAGTGCATCTGTCATGTTGGATTAGGGAGCCATCCTACTACAGTTTGACCTCATTTTAATTTAACTAACACCATCTGAAGTGATCCTATTTCCAAATATGGTCACATTCTAAAGTACCGGTGGTTAGGATTTCAACATGTGTAGGGGCACTGTTGAACACATAACGAAACTCTCAGATTTGATCTGACTCTGATCCTCACGTTTTATGAATTTGCATTTTATAATTCCTTCTAGTTTTCAATCTAATGCTTAGGTTCTTGTTTGTTTTTGGCTTTATTTTTCTGTAGAGACCTGGTGGCTATTACATTCTGCGTTGATTTGGGAAGTAGACATCTGTTACTGGAAGACTAATTTACAAGTGCTTATATTCAAGTTTTTAAGGAACACATTTAAACCAATATTTGACTAATTACAGGAGTCAATCATAGACAAACATCCCATGTTTGTCTAAAATAATAAAACAATATTTTTATTCATCTTAGGAAAATGAGTTAGGCACTTTTATTATTTTTTCTTCTTCTTTGTTAATTTTAGCTGATTTGTAAATCTTATCTCTCTTTTTCTTTATTTTTTAAAAGATAGGTAATTCAATAAAAATAATGGTGGGACAATATCTTTTAATCATATTTAAAATAATTGTTTTAACATTTAATAATATCTTGACTAATCCTTTTTATAATTGAAATATTGTTGAGATATTTGTAGATTCACGTGCAGTTCTAAGAAATATTATGAAGAAATTATTTGTCTACTTTACCCAGTCTTCCCAATGGTAATATTTTGCAAAGTCATAGCATAATATCATGACTAGGATATTGACAGTGTAACAGTTTCATTTGTACCCATTTGTGAGTGTGAATGAAGTTCTGTGTAGGTCATCCATGCACCATCTCTGTCAAGACTGATCAGGTCCAAATCACAAGGACCACAAGGACCTCCATCTTGCTCTTTCGTGACTCCATCCACCTAGCCTCTTCCAGCTCCCACTTCCCCAACCTATCCTCCACTTATAAAATGCTGGCATTACAGTGTTTTATAAATGGGATCATAGGATATGTTACTGTTAGGGATTGGCTTTTTTCACTCAACATAAATCCCTAGAGGTTCATTCAAGTTATACACACACACACATGCGCATGCATGTGCACACGCGCACACACACACACATACATATATATTCACATATTTGCAAACTACATCTGACAAAGGACTAGCCATATTAACAATGATTCCCTTTATTGCAGAGTAGTATTTTATGTACAACAGTTTGTTTAGTCATTCACCTGCTGAAGACCATTAGGGCCAATTCCAGTTTTTCACTGTCACAAATAAAGATACTATAGACATTCCCATACGTATTTTTATGTTAACGTAAGCTTTCATTTCCATGGGATAGATGCCAGAGAGTACAATAGCTAGATCATATGGTAATTGTGTGTTCAGTTTTACAAGAAACTGACAGACTATATTTCAAAGTGGCTGTAACATTTTACATTCCCACCAGAAATGTCAGTGACTCTGTTTCTCTGCATCCTCACCATCACCTGGTGTCGTCATTTTTTATTTTAACCATTTTGTTGAGTTTACCTTAATATCTCATTGTGGTTTTAACTTGCATCTTCCTGATAATTGGTGATACTGAGCATCTTCTCATGTGTCTATTTGCATCCATATATCCTAAAATATGAAATGCCTCTTCATGGCTTTTGCCCATTTCCAATTGGATTACTTTTGTTTTATTACTGATAGGGTTTTTTTACTGTTCTGCATATATTCTAGTCCTTCGTCAGACATAGTTTGCAAATGTATAACAATATACATAATAACAAAATCAAAATTAATGAAGCAAGAATTGATGGAACTAAATAAAAACTTGAAATACCCACAATCATGTCCAGAGATTTAATTATTTCTCTCTCTGTGCAGATGAAAGATCAATGTAAAATAACTTAAAAGGATATTTACAAATGTATACATGACTATCAATCAACTTGACCTAACAGACATATGCAAATCCCCTGCAAACAACTCAGAATAAGCATCTTTTGCAAGTGCAGGTGCACAGATGTATGCTGAGCCAAAAAATAAGCTTATACAACTAAGCAATAAGGAAAAAATAGATCAAAATTTGTGAGATGAAGCTAAAGTATTTCTTAGAGGGAAATGCATAGCTCTAAATGCCTGTATTAGAAAAGATGAATTTAATCATCTAAGTTCTCACCATGAAGGTAGAGCAGAATGAGAGTTATCAAAGGCTGGGAAGGGAGGGATGAAGAGAGGTTGATTAATGGGTACAAACCTACAGTTAGATTGAAGGAATAAGTTCTAGTGTTTGATAGTACAATAGAAGGACTAGAGTTAATAATAATTTATTATATATTTCAAAATAACCAGGATACAAGATTTGAAATGTTCTCACACAAAGAAATAATCAATGTTTAAAGTGACAGACATTCTAAATACCCTGATTTGATCATTACACATTGTATGGTGTGTGTATCAATATTTATGCATTCCATATTTATGCATTCCATAAATATGGACAATTAGTATGTATCAATAATAAATAAATTTTTAAAAAGAAGAAAACTCTAGAAAAAAAGACCAAACAAAACCCAAAGTTGAAGGGTATACATAATAAAGCTTCTGAACAGAAATCATTGAAATAAACATTAAGAGAAAATTAGTAATTATTCAAGATGATTTCCAGAGAATTAATAAAATTGTTAGGCCTCAAGTAAAAGTAACCAAGAAAAGGAGAGAATATGTAAATTACTAATATCAGAAATGAAAGTGTTCATCACTACTGATTCCATGAACATGAAGAAAGTAAAAGAATATTATTAACAACTCTATACCTACGAATACAGTAACTGAGGTGAAATGAATCAATTCCTTGAAAGACACAAGCTATCAAAGCTCACACAAGGAGAAATAGATCATCTAAATAGGCCTGTAACTATTAAAGAAATTAAATCAATAATCTTCTGAAAAGGAAAGCAGCAGATCCAGATGATTTGTTTTGGTGAATTCAACTGAACATTTTTTAAAAAGATGATTCAAATTTTTGTATTTTTTTCCAGAACATAGAAACAGAGCACTTTGTAATGCATTCTGTGAAGTCACCATTGGCTTAATGCAAAAATCAAATAAAGACATTATAAGAAAGAAAAACTACAGACCAACATTGCTAATGCACACAAATAAAAAAATCCTGAACAAGGTATTAACAAATCAAATCTAATGATGTATAAAAAGAATTTCACACCATGACTAAGAGGGATTTATTCCAGGTGTGCAAGTCTACTTCAACAATTGAGGACTCAGTTAATGTAACCCATGACATCAACAGACTCAGAAAGAAAAATTACATAATCACATCAATGCATGCATAAAAAACACTTAAAAAATTCGACACCTTTTTATGATAAAAACTCTCAGTAAATTAGGAATACAGTGGAACTTCTTTAACCTAACAAAGGATATCTTCAAAAACCTAGAGATAACACTATACTTAATGAAGAGAAACTAGATGCTTTCCCCTAAGAGTGGAAACAAGGCAAAGATCTCATCTCATCACCTTTTTTAAACATCAAAATGATAGTAGAAGTTAATGCAATAAGATAAAAGGAAACAAAAGGCATACAGATTGGCAAGCATGAAATAAAACTGTCTTTGCTAACAGATTACATAACTTTTTATGTAGAAATTCCTTTTTTAAAAAAAGACAGCCCCAGAAACAATAAGCAATTATAGAAACATTGCAGAATACAGATTAATACACAAAACTCAGTTGTGTTCCTATATTCCAGCAATGAACAACTGAAATTTAACATTTAAAATGCAATACCATTTATGTGAGCACCAAAAATGAAATATTTAGGTATAAATATAGGATAAAATGTATAGAATCTACATAAGGATAGCTACAAAACCTGATGAAAAAAATCAAGGAAGATCTAAATAAACAGGAGCTATTCCATGTTCGTGTATAGAAAGACTCAATACTATTAAGATGTCAATTCTTCCTAATGTGATATGTAGATACAGTGAAATCTCAACCAAAATTTCATCAGATTATTTTGTGAATATCAACAAACTGATTCTAAAGCCTATATGGACAAGGAAAAGAAAGAAAAGTCAACACAACCCTGAAGAAGAAAAAAGTTAGCAAACTAACACTACCCAACTTCAAAAATTACTATAAAGCTATAGTAATCAAAACAGTGTGGCACTGGTGAAAGAACACACAAGTGTATCAATGAAACAGAATAGAGAGTCCCAGAAGTAGACCAATATAAATATAGTCAACAAGTCTTTGGCCAAGGGGGAAAAAAACAATGAAGAAAGAATAGTCTCTTCAACAAATGGTGTTTGACCAACTGGACATCCATATGGAAAAAAAAATCTAGACAGAGACCTTATACCTTTCACAAATATTAACTCAAAATTGAAGATAGATTTAAATGTAAAACATAAAACTATAAAACTTCTAGAAGATAACAGGAGAAAATACAACTGCCTTTGGGTTTGATGATGAATATTTAGATACAACACTAAAGCATAATCCACGAACAATGTTAGTTTGTACTTACTAAAACTGAAAACTTTTGCACTGCAAAACGCACTGTTAAGAAAATGTAAAGACAAGCCACAGACTGGGAGAGAACATTTGCAAAACACCTATGTGTTAAAGGATTTGCATTCAAAATATACAAAGAACACTTAAAACTTAACACTAAAAAATAAAACTCAATAAAAACATGGACAAAAGACCTGTGCAGATATCTCACCTAAGAAGACGTACAAATGACAAATAAGCATGTGAATGATGCTCAGCATTATGTTATTAGGGAATTGCAAATAAACAAATACGATATCAGCAAACAAATATTAGAATGGGTAAAGTCCAAACAACTGATAATACAAATACTGACCAGGATGTAGAGTTACCAATTAGCTTGTTTTATTTGTATTTTTCTGCATTTTCTAGTTATTTTCAGTGGGATCATTAGTATTCCACAAGTTCCTTTATATAGCTAACAGGAGTGGCATGATTTTGCTGACTTGAAAGTGCTACTTTAAAGTTTTATTTCATCATGTACTTATTAAAGTAACTAGTAATTGGGAAAGGATTGTCTATGATATCTAATGAATTGAGCAGTAACCAATAACACCACCCAAGTTACATTTATTTGTAATGTTTTTCTTTCAGGTCAATTCAACAAATGTTCATTGACTGTTCACTATGGCATTATTTCCAGAACTACTTAGAGTCCAACCATGAAATCAGACCGATGCATTTAGTTAATGTTACAACATTAAAATGCCATGAACAGACGCCTTTCTCCCCTGTGAGCTCCAGCTGCACTTCTTGTCCTATTTCTCAGATGGACTGTACAGACTCCATTTTCCATAGTATGACTTATTCTGCAACCCAAGAAGCCAGTGAAGTCAGAGCGTCCCCCAAAAAAGACAGCAGTTTCAGGTTTTCTATCATGAGTTCCCATTTTCAGTGTTAGGAAAGGAGAAAGCAACAAAGATTCAACTTCTTTTTGCATCACTAATTCTTGTTTGTCTGAATCTCTCAAGACTGGACAATATGTACATAACCAATAAGTCACTATTCCTTTACACCTTTTGTGTTTGGATATCTGGGAGACGGAAAGGGTCGTCACTGTAAGGACACAATTATGATACAATGTGGAAAAAATCTATAGCAATGAAACTAGAGTCCTTCCTCCTGACCTAATAAAAAGATACTCTCTGTGTAGAAGAAAGAGTTTAGTTTACAAAGTCAAACATGTCAGGTTCAAATGCTATCAAGTTAAAATACTAGCTCTAGCACTTCCAAAATAACAACTTTGAACAACTAACTTTCAAATGAGCATTTACCTGTGTGTATGGTGGGAATAGCAACATCCACCTCACAGCATTTTTCTTACTGTCATCTTTTACTTGAGGAGTGAAAATAATCACCAAGGTTAACTTTGGTTGAATTAAAAATAGTAATTTAAAGAGTCAAAGTGCTGTTAGGTTTACTTTCAACTGCTTTGGATCGCTGCCATGTTTGATTATATAAAAGGAGAAAGGTCATACATATCTCTATGCCAATCAGATTTTTTTCCCAGATGCAAGACTTTTCCCCTGTTGCGGGTCAACTTTTAGGGAAAAATGAAAGCTGTTGTTCGCTTGGCCATCTCAGTGCCCCTAGGAGTATTCTGGAGTTTCCTGTTTCCAATGCTGGATTCAAGACAAGACTAAATAATTCACAATGTTACACCAAGAAAATCAAAGACTTTTCAAAAATTTATAAGGATGAGATATTTGTTGCACTTAGAATAAAGTATCTTTTTATTGGATGTTGGTGTATGCATAGATGCAATCAATAGTAGAGAGAAATAATTTCTCTAAGCAGGCTTCTACGAAACAGTGAAAGCATTCTTAAATGTTGTGATTACACAAACAAGATTAATATACCTCAAAATACTAACAGTTAAATAACAAATACCTAGTTTAAACTGAAAACATATAGAAGCAATATTTTTCCATCTACTATCTGAGCAGCTCTACCATGAACTGTGTAAAGAAGCAATCATGTTTCACTAAGACTTGCAGGATGAAACCAATTGCATCCTACGCATTGTCAGTATATCTGAATACATGTGTTTCAAATTTATATTAAAAATACGAAGCATAATTTACTTATTTTCTGATTCAAAGCAGTGGATTCTCAGTAATCTGTCTGCCGTGGAAGCTGTACTAACCTTTGGACTGATAATAAATTGTGCAAGCAAGAATTTAACTTGATGACTTCAATGTAAGAATATTCTAATCCACAAGCCCCCTCCTACTCGAACAAACATTGACCTCTGAGACTTCCAATAATGCTTTAAGAATACAAACTAATCTTGCTCCTCAAAAGAGGAGTCTACTCCCACCTGCTCTGTTTCTACAAGAATACCTTGAAACGTGACTTTTAATTCACACTGTCCTGAAACCAGTATCTCATTAGTCCCTGGAATTCTTACTTCCATGACTCTAATAACTTTTTCTCAGTGTTCATTCTCCTGCCTCTGTGATAAAGATGGCCACCAGTCCTCTGTTGCTCCTCTCATCTGGGAGTGACATCCAGTTCCCCTCCTTCTGAATCTGCACTAGATCCCTGTGTCTCTACAAGCAGGAGAGATGGAATGAGGCTTGGCCAGGTCCAGGCTGTCCTGGGAGTGAGCTGCAGCTCCTGCCTTGGTGCTCAGGAGTCCTGAGGAAATACGTAAGGAATCTGGCTACACTGTTGGAGAGGCCTGAGGGAGAGGCCAGAGGATGTGTGAGATGGACCCAGGGGAGCCCGCCCTCTGCCCTCTTCACCACAGTGCCCGGCATGAGTGTGAAGCTGCCTGGGGCACTCTGGACTATGCTAGATGCCAACTAAGTGGTGCCGAGCACCCCTTTATGAGATATTAAAAATGGTTGTTGTTTTCAAACCATTAGGTTTTGGGGTAGTTTCTTAGACAGCATAACATAACAGGACAATGCTATGCAGCCTGTGACACTACTGGACAGACACTACTTTAAGCTGTCATTGCTGCTGCATTGATTATGATAATAACTCCAAATGGTTTTCTTCCCTACAGTTCCTTCCGCTCTGTTCTTCATGATGAAACTCCCAAGGTTGCCACATAGGTTTAAACTTTAAACTTGCCTGTCCCAATCCCTGATGCAGTCATCAGCCTCATCCCTTAGCACCAGGAAGCTTCCAGATGGTTCCTTAGTTGGGGAATGAGGAATCCCTGTCTCTAGAACATTTCAGTCCATTTTCATAGAACTTTGACTATATACCAAGATGTGTCCGTTTGCTTTTGGTAATTATACCTATTCTGAAGTGTAAAGCCCACTGCAAACTGAAAAACATGGCTTCATTGTTCTAGACAGGATTCTTCCAGTAATAAAGATTAAATGCTCTTATCTAATCCTGTTAGCCACGTTGCATTTCAGATTGTTTTTTCAGATGTGTATTGTTGTTGTTGTTGTTGTTGTTACTCTTGTTGTTGAAGTGACTGCTGTCACGTACTATTTCTTCCTTCTTTGCTTGTAATGTACTTTATTTATATCAGTGAACAAGATTTTATGCTTCTGTTAAAGTGAATAGATCAAATTAATCTTATTGTCCCAAATTTTTGAACTTTGTTATATCTTAATTTCATTACATATCATGCATTCCTTTAAAGATGTAAGTTCTATATCAAGTCATTAGAAATACATGAACAAGATAAAACTTATGATCTTACACAAAGAAACTCTCAAAAAGTTAATATAAATATGTTATATATATGTATCCATTCAATATCTGTGTATTCATTTACTTATGTATAATAAGCCTGATTTCTGAAAGTTTCTAAGCCACCTAACTTAGCACATGTATAAGTAAAATGGTCTTAACAATGTGATCTAGCAGCTCAAACAAATAAAGGAGCTTTTCTCTCTTTAGATACAGCAGTCACCCCATATCTATGCAGGATGCATTCCAGGACTTCCAGTGGGTGCCTGAAACCATGGCTAGTACAGAACTCTATGTATATCATGTTTTTTTTTTCCTACACACACAGATCTATGATAAGATCTAATGTATAAATTGGTACAGTAAGAAATTAACAACTTCTCTTCGGCATATATTTGGCTTCTCTTTGGCATATCTGAATTGCTAGTGTCACTACTCTTGTGCTTTGGGGCCATTATGAAGTCAAATCAGGGTTACTTGAACACAAGCACTGCGATATCACAACAGTGAACCTGATGACTGAGACAGCAGCAAAGTGACCAACAGGCAAGGAGCCCAAACAATGAGGACATGCTGGACCCAGGGAGGAGACATGTCTCAGGTGGGACAGAACGGGATGGTGCGAGACTTCATCACCCTACTCAGAACAGTGCACAGTTTAAAATTTATGAATTGTTTATTTCTGGAATTTTTATTTAATATTTTCTGACCATGGTTGACCTCAGAAAACTGAAGCCATGGACAGCACAACCTCAGATGAGGGGGGACAGCTGTGAACAGCTCAGCAAAGGAGGGAAGTGATGCCCTGCCATCATGCAGGGCTCCTCTAGTCATGCTGTGTCACCCCTTGTGCAAGGTGAAAGCTGACTCACCTGGTCACATGCATGGAAAGAGAAGGTTAAACGCAAACTCTTTTTAAGGAAGTGACTGTGAGTTTGCTCACATGGCTTCCTTTCACCTTCTGCTGGCTGACTCCATCACATGCTTTCACTACACTGGAGGGAGATGGGAACATTCCTTCTCCAGCTGGGTGAAGGCGAAGCAGCAGGGGGCCTATTGTTAAAGAAGAGGCTTCTATCTAAAAGACAGGTAATAATAAGTGCTGGCAAGGATGTGGAGAAAAGGGAACCCTCATACCCTGTGGGAATGTTCACTGATACAACCACTGTGGAGAACAGTTCGGAGGTTCTTCAAAAAACTAAAAATTGAGCTAACCTATGATCCAGCAATCCCACTGCTGGGTACATTCCCCTCAAAAAAGAGATCAGTCTATCAAAGAGATATCTGCACTCCCATGTTTGTTGCAGCTCTGTTCACAATAGCTAAGATTTAGAAGCAACCTAAGTGTCCATCAACAGATGAATGGATAAAGAAAATGTGGTACATACACACAGTGGAGTACTATTCAGTCATGAAAAAGAATGAGATCCTGTCACTTGCAACAACATGAATGGAACTTCAGGCTATTGTCTTAGGTGAAATCAACCAGGCACAGAGAGACAAATATCATATGTTCTCACTTATTTGTGAGATCTAAAAATCAAATCAATTGGACTCATGGACATAGAGAGTAAAAGGATGGTTACCAGACACTGGGGAGGGTATTAGGAAGTGGGGTTGTGTGAATAGGTGAGGATGGTAAATGGGTACAAAAAATATATATAAAGAATGAATAAAACCTGCCAGGTATGGTGGCTCACACCTGTAATCCCAACACTTTAGGAGGCCAAGGCAGGTGGATCACTTGAGGTCAGGAGTTCAAGACCAGCTTGGCCAACATGGTGAAACCCCATCTCTACTACAAATACAAAACTTAGCCAAGCATGATGGCGCATGCCTGTAATCCGAGCTACTCGGGAGGCTGAAGCACAAGAATAGCTTGAATCCAGCAGGCGAAGTTTGCAGTGAGCCGAGATCGCACGACTGCACTCCAGCCTGGGCAACAGAGCAAGACTCTGTATCAAAAAAAAAAAAAAAAAGAATGACTAATGAATAAAGCCTATTATTTAATAGCACGACAGGGTGACTATAATCAAAAATAACTTCATTGTATATTTTAAAATAACTTAAGAAACCTAGTTGGATTGTTTGTAACTCAAAGGATAAAAGCTTGAGGAGATGAATACCCCGTTCTCCATGATGTGCTTACTTCACATTGCATGCCTGTATCAAAACATCTCATGTACCTGTAAATATACACACCTACCATGTACTCACACAAATTTTAAAAGTTAGTTTTTAAAAAAAGAAAGAGGAGCAGGAGGGAGACTGTGGGATGCTCTTTCATCTCTGCCACAAACCGTTCATTCAGGCGTCACCCGATGTAGCACATTTCCTGGGAAGCGGTTGCAGTCTCCCCGTGCTGACATCCAGGACACCCACAGTCTTCCTAAATGGTCTCCTGGCGTGGATGGCAGGCCCTCCGCTGAATGTGTTGTTCTTTCAGCTTAACAATCCCTTCAACAGAGGGACTGAATTTAATCAGACATCGTTAGTTCTCCACAAACTTCCTGTGGCTTCCTGCAATGAAACCTTCTCCTGTGTATTTACAGATGCTTTAAAATTCATTGCAGAATTATTTTCGGGATTGAAACCAAGTTCACCAAGCCTTGTTTCATAAATCTTACCTTCCCTATTACTCCTTCTGAAAGTCAGATATTTGCCTATTCTCTCCCTTGCAGCCCCTTCCACTTGCCAGACCTCCCTCCAGGGTGGGTCCACATGCAGTTCATCTCTTACTTAAGTTTCCTTGATACACAGGCATATATAAACCAGGAGTCAAACTATTTAGAGTTGCCAGGTGCTCTTTATCCATTCTTGCACCAGGTTGCCTTGAAGCCTGGTTTCAGCTACCCTGAAGCAATGTTTATTTTTACCCTTTTCAGTTTGAGAATGCTCCTTGGCAGAGAAGATAGGGGCAAATAGACACGGAGATATTTTGCTTTTGTTATGTCACTGGTTTCAAGCTACAGACCTATTTGTACCCAAACCTCCTTTCTCTGATCATATCTAAAATGTCTTTGATATTTCCTGATATGATTCCTGCAGTTCCACATCACAGTCTTGTCTAATTTTTCTCTTGCCTAAGTGTCCGTTAGCATACTTTTTTGTATCTCCTTTCTTTTTTCTTATTATCAATTCATTTTCAATTGAAACCAGTAGCCCTTTAAACATGTAAACTTATTCTTCCAGCCTCAGGTTTAAATGGTTCTAATTGTTTCCCATTGCTCTTAGAATTAAGAGGCCATTTCCCTGAAGTCACCTGAAATCCCTCTCCGCCTTTGCCTTCAGCGTGTTCTCACTCTCTGCACACTCCCTGGTGTGGCAGACTCTCACCATGCTCCTGCTTACCGAAGGTCCTTGGCACAGACTGTTGTTTGAACGTGAAATGCTTGCAGTTTTGGTCTGTTCTGGAGAAGCTGTCACAGTCCCTGCATGCCTCTTGACCTCATCACAGTTGCTATTTCACCTTTGTTTATATCATTATGGGATTACGTTCTGTCTCTCGCGAGCTAAACCATAAGCTTTGCAAGGCAGTCACTGTAGCAAATAGCACACTGAAGATATTAAATACTTGTTGATTAAGCAAATAATCTAAGTACATTATTTAGAGCTTTCTACTCATCTTGATATAGAACTTCAAAGAATGTTGAATAAACGAGTTTGCATTGAGAAACTTCAAGAATAGGCCATTGAATTTAGTCTCACATGAATTTGACTATTGAGCTACTTTTTAAATGTGTGATTTATTTCAGAGAAATAACAATCCAAGGGAAACATACTGGAAAATGCTTTATGAAAGCAGAGATTTGGGGAAAAAAATGGTTAATTATAAGGTATGAACTTCATTCCCTGGGATATTCTAGGTAAACAGTCATGGAAAAATAATGAATATCTCCCTTATTTTTCTAATGGCATATTCTTTAATTTTCTTATCTTGTTACTATGGCTAGAATTTCCTGGAAAATATTAAATAGTAATAAAAATGAAAATATCTTATTCCTTTTCTTGCACATTCTTTTAATTCTTGGCTTTTTAATCAAATATATTGCACACTGAGTACAATGATGTTTTTTAGTTGGAAATAGATATTCTTTTCCCAGTATCTTCTTACTCTTAGGCTACACAGAGTTCTAATTTTAATTGGTAAGGTTATTACACTGTATTAATATCTTTTGGACATTTTTCAAAGTATTATATGTTTTTTCTCCCTTAAGATACTAGTAATTGTAAACAACATTTGTTTATCCCTGGCAGACAAAGTGCTAACTGCTGTATATTTCATTTAATTCGAGGACAAAAATACACTTTTTTATGGTTTTTTTTCCAAATTAAGTAGTCTCAGTATCTGGTAGGTGATAAAGCCAGAATGTGAAGAATTATGTCTGAACCCAGATGTGGCTTCCATAGGAAGGTGATAAATTAGATTATTTATTTTTTAATATTAACTATGCCTGTAATTAATTTTCTAACGTTCCATTTAGGATTTCTATATTTATATTTTTAGACTTTTTTTCTTTTTGTCTTTCTTTTTAATTCCTGCTATAATTGATGGGTTTGATATCAGAGTATAAAATCTTTATAAAATAAATTTAAAATATTTTCATCACTTGGAATTGCTCTATGATCATTTATAATTAATTATATTTTTCCTTTCTTTGTGATAAACCAAAAGCAATTTGAGGGGTAAGTCCTTCACAAATATTGTAAAGGTCTTACCCAGTTATTTACCTTTCATGCCTTTTCATTTCTCCTGAACTAATTTTAGGAATTTATATTTTCCAAGCACACTGTTCATTTTCCATGAGATATCTTGTTCACTAATAAACTTGTATGTCATGTTACTTTTTAAAAATATTTATAGTAAAAAATCTTTTAAGCACTAAATGAAAGAATGGTAAAATAAACACATATATACACACCAACTTAACTGACAAGTGAATATTTTGCATTTTCCAAGCATAATGTGGCTTCATCAACAAACACTTAAGCATGCAACTCCTAAAAAGGGGCTCTATTCCAATATAGGAGCAATTCATACCTAATAAAATGAGCAATAATTCCTAATACCATAAAATATAGGGTTTATATTCAAATTCCCTCTGTTGTACTAATGATGTCCTATAAGCTTTTCAAATACTTTACGTTCCAACTAAGGTTTTGTATTGGATATAATTAGATATGTCCCTTTAGTCTTTTCAATCTAGAACAGGTCCTGAACTCTCTATTTTCCTTCATGATGTATTTTTTAGTGGTAAGTCTCACACAATGTTTCATATTCTGGTTTAGTTAAGAAAGTGTTATATTCTGTATTTATCTAAAGATGTTTTTAACATGTGTTTCTATCCCATGTATTCTCTATACACTCAAAAATTAGGTGTAAAGGCTTGTTTGGATTTAGGTTCAACATTTTTGGCGAGAATACATCATAGGTGTTGAGACATCTCATATTCTAATACACAAGGAGGAACGTGATGTCACGTGTTCAACTTTTAGTGATGCAAAGTTTAGTTATTTGTCAAGGTACGTTTTTCAGTTAGAAAATAATCTGTCATGGTGTGACGGGTAATTTATGGCACTAGCATCTAATTATGATCCTTGCCTAAATACATTATTTCAACTGGAATTATAAAATGTTGTAAGAGTCACTGTCAGTGGTGGCAATTGATTGAAATATCTTCCTCTCTCTCCCTCCCTCTACCCCCTCCCTCTCTATGTGTGTTTATAGATAGATATACATAGAGAGAAAGAGTATGTGTATATGTAGATGTATACATTGAAAATATGTGTATATGTAGATATATACATAGAGAGAAAGAGAATATACACATATATTCTGAGTATCTTTAGACACATGGATTTCATATATTCTATATTTTTAAATTAAACTAATTATTCTTCTTATTGCTTAAATTTTCCCAAATATGGTTAATAAGAATCTCTTTGGGCTGGCCCATTACATGTCTGTGACTCCTCCATTAGTCCGCAAGCACTTCCTCACTTTCTGGCACAAGATTCCCAGGCTCGCCTTCTACTTTACCTGCCTTAGATCTTGAATTAACTATTCAAGAAACTTTGGTTCTTTTCAATAGGGAATGGTGTTAGTAACCATAAACTGGGTACAAGAGGTGCTCATTGCTATTGGGGTATCAATGCTCACAGGTCTAATTGGTAAGGGGTAGACAGGCAGATAATCTGCACAAGCACACATATATTGCTCATAATATTAATGTTTTCTTTATTATTTAATATGTGTAAATTATTTAAAGTTCACCATACCAACATTATGACTAAACATAAAGTTACTGAGTAAAAATTAAGACTACTTGGTTGTGATTGCCTTATTTTTAAGAACATTTCCCAGTGGCATTTTGCAGTAGAGTTTTATGTTCAAATGCCACTTGAAATAGTTCAATTGAATATGCCCTTAGGATTATTTGTTTCAACCTCTTTCTTATTTAAATTTGCTTTGTTTTCCTTTTTAATTATATTCAAACATTTATATGATACATAAATCAATATTATATTTAAAAACTTCATTTCCATCCCCATCTTATTTTTGCTGTTTTCTCACACAAAGATAGCATAATATACTCAGTGATTTGTATGTTGCCTTTTTCACTTCATATCTGTATGAGGAAATGAGTATAAAGAGATCTTGCTCATGCTTTTGAAGCTGCCAATCCCCTATAGTGGAGTAAAATCATACTTTATTGAGCCAGCCACCATTTCCAGATATTGGGGTTGCTCCTGATATTTTATTTACAGAATTGTATTTCCTTGCATTTAAGTTTGTTCATGTTTGTGGAGGTATACCTTTGACTTAGATTCTTTGAGACAGTTCTGTTGGGCTCAAGGGTAAAGGTATACGTAACTTTGTTAGGTATTGACAAATTATCTCTATACATCTCTATACATTCTATATACATGTGAATCTCTATATAGAATGTATCTCTATACATTCTATATACATGTGAATGTTTGCTTTTCCACGAGTATGTTCTTAAACTTTGGGTTGTGTATCTTAGACATACAATCTAATGAGGAGAAATGAATCTGCATGTAGTTTAAATTTGCATTTCTCTTTTAATAGATGAAGTTACACATTTTTTTCACATTAAGAAGGGTATGCAGGATTCTTCTGATCTTTAAATGTTCTACTAGTTATTGTTGATATATATATAAATAAATATATATATATTTAAGATGGAGTTTTGCTCTTGTTGCTCAGGCTGGAGTGCAATGGCGCGATCTTGGCTCACTGCAACCTCTGCCTCCCAGATTCCAGAGATTCTCCTGCCTTAGCCTCCCAAGTAACTAAGATTACAGGTTCCTGCCACCATGCCAGGCTAATTTTTGTATTTTTAGTAGAGACGGGGTTTCACCATGTTGGCTTCAAGCTGGTCTTGAACTCCTGACCTTGTGATCCACCTGCCTCAGCCTATTGTTGATATTTAATAGAGCAAGTGTTTGTTTATATCACTGACATGTTTTCTATTTCTTGTTTTTTGAAATTTATTGAGATTTTGTAATTTGGCCAATGTTGGTAAATATTCCATGGGCACTGGAAAAAAAAAGGTGGATTCTATCTTAAGAAAACAGAATTCAGTACATACTTAACAATTACTTTGAATGTTTACTTCTTTATATAAAGCAAAAAAAAAAAAATAGTGCATATTATTCTACCCCACTGCTACTTTCCTTCTATGTCTATAAACCTCTGCTTTCTCATATTGTGACCATTCATTTATTGTAGACCACTGCCTACTCAACATCTCCACTGTGGTATCCAATAGCCAGCCATATGGAAGTGGAAAAGCAAACAAAACCCCCTCTAGATCCTCCTATGGGCTGTTCCTGTGGTCACCACCATCTCAGTCCATGGCAATTGCATACCTCCATAGTTCTGCCAGACTGAACCACAACCTAAAGTCCCCTTTGCCTTCTCTTGTTCTCTAACATCTCACATTTCATTCATTCACAAAAAATCCCTATGCTTTGCATTGGGTTGAATTTGTCTCCCCAGAAGATAATCTCCATGTCCTAACCCCTGGTATCTATGAATAAGACCTTCTTTGGAAATAGGGTCTTGCAGATGTGATCCAGTTAAGTTGAAGTTGTGCTCAATTAGGGTTGTCACTGTTCCAATGACTTCTAAGTGAAAGGAGAGGGAGATCTGGACACAGAGATGCGTAGAGCACACAGAGGGAAGATGGCCATGGAAGGATGGACCCTGGGATTGGAATGATGTAGTCACAAGCCACAGAAGCCAATAGGCCAATAACCAGCAGAAATTAGGAGAGAAGCCAGAACAGATTCTCTCTCAGAGCTCCAGATGGAGTCAATCCTGCCAACAACTTGGCTTCAGACTTCCAGCCTCCAGAACTGCGAGAGAACAGACTTGTATTATTTCAAGCCACTCACTCTATAGCAAATATTTATGGCAGCCACAAGAAACTAATACATACTCTACTAAAATACTATACCTAGAATATGACTCACCTGTAATGCAACCAAATCTTCCTCAAAGCCCCCTCGCTTCTTAGCAGCCAGAACACTGCACTAAAAAGTATGCCAGGCCATGGCACTGCCCCGCTTGCATTGCCCTGGTTCTCCCATTTCACTTAGAATAAAGACAAGCCTCATTGTAAATTAGGCCCTACCCCATCTGAGACTTCAGCTCCTGCGACTCTGCTGTCCACACTAGCCCCATGGCTGCCAAGCGCCATCCTTCCCCAGGGCCTTTGAACAGGCCACTCCTCCACCTGGACCACTTTTCCCACTGATCTCACCACTCCGTCACCTTCAAGTCTTGCTCAAATGACAGTTTCACAGTGACAACTTCCCAGCCCCTCCTAATTCAGATTACACCTCCTCTCTACTCACCCCCTCCCCTTGTTTTCTGCCTTATTTTTCTTCATATCACTTATCACTTTCTAGCATTTTTTCATGTTTTAGATATTTATGATGTTTGTTGTTTCTTCAACCCCCTAAAATGTATGATCCAAGCATGCAGAGATTGCTGTTTGCTCTGTTTCCTGCTGTAACACACACCTAGAGCAAGCTCACCGCGAATCTCTCTGGTGCAAGACTCAGTGACTTGAATAAATACTTTTCGATTTTATATCTTGAGCTGGTCTGGTCATCCATATCTTTTCATGCAACAGTAAACACTTCTATAGTTAATGTCATTATTGATACGTTTCTCATAAATAAATTTGTTTCCAACCAGCTTTATTGTCCTTTATTTTCTATCTTAGAGATGTTTGAACGATTTTTTCAATTCTTCATTTGGCACTTTGGAGATTTGATGTTTACAAATCTTGTTTTTATTTCTGAAACTGATTTGCTTTATTGCCAAAATGTATCATATTTATCAACCTCAAGAAGTAAATAATTACTGATTAGTCCACTGGAGAATTTAGCAGTCAAAGAATATTCCTCTGATAATCATTTCTCACTTCCTCCCTTTTTAGATTGAAATTATTTTGGATTTTTAGACCCTTTTTTAAAATTTCACAATTATGCGAATATCAATATGCATCATGTCTTTTTGAGTTACGATTATCTAGTTTTGTTTTGAAAAGTATTTATGACTATAACAATTGTTCTACAGTTACATGTCTGTGTGGTCCCATTGCTTGCCATAAACCTTTCTACCCCTTGTTTCATTCCTGCTTCTTTTAAAATTCATCATAATTTTCTGTGTAATTCTCAAGGTTACTTTTTTACAAGGAAAATGGTGGGAGATAAGTTTATGTAATTCCTTCCTCCTATAATCTTATCAATGGAACAACTTTGCTAGGCATCCAGTTACTACATAGCAGTATTTCCTTTCTCTGGCCACTTCTTGTACACCAGCTCTGAGTCCCAGAGATGTGGTGCTCTCCTCTCCTAGGATTTAATGTGTGGAGGGTAGCCCTGCCTTCCCTTCATTTAGTAGGTAATGCTTTAGTAGGGATGGTCTTTGTGATTGTTGTTTTTCTATCTAGACTTTTGCATTATTTTCTTCTTCTCTTTCTTCAACTCCACCTTTTTCTTCTTTGTTTTCAAAACTCAAATTCTCAGTAATTTGCACTAGGAACAAAAAGCATCTTTAAGGCATCAGAGCTTACGTTAACTCATTTTCCCACAGTTATGTTCCTGATTGCTGCTTCTGCCTTATTCATTGTTGCCTCTCTTTTTTATTTATCTTGTTTGTTCTTTTATTCTTCATCCTGAGGTGTTCCTTCATATACTAACGATATATTTAAATTCTGATCTTTTCTGTATTAAACTTCATTATCATTGTTTGCCTTAATTTTATTTTCTTGTTTCATATGAATCCTTTTATATTTATACCTTCATCTAATCTACCTCCTTATCTTATCTTACATTAGGACTCTTATCTGCAAGTGACAGAAACTGAAATTGAATTGAACTGAACATACAGAAGGAACTTAGTGGCTCCTGTCACAGAAAATGTCAGGAGGCACATTAAGAACTCAACAATGAGAACACACGGACACAGGGAGGGGACCATCACACACTGGGGCCTGTCAACGGGCAGGGGGCTAGGGGACGGATAACATATCTGATGTAGATGACGGGTTGATGGGTGCAGCAAACCACCATGGCACGTGTATGCTTGTTTAACACACCTGCCCGTTCTGCATATGTATCCCAGAACATAAAGTATAATTGGGAAAAAAAAAAAAAAAGAACTTTAGGTCCAGATACACCACCTGGGGAGGACCTGATTTCTTTCTTGATTCTTCCTTCTCAGGTAGGCCCCCCCTCCCGACATGAAGTTTGTTGTCTACCATTCTTAGCAAACTCAGCAGAAAGTACTCTTCATCCAGCATCCTAGCATTGATTCCGATTTACCCACCTTGGGCCCTATGACTATGGGAGTGCCAAGCTTTATTATCAAGCATGGGAAATGTGCCCACTTTTGGAACAAGAGGGCGGAATCAATGCATTCTATTAATAATAAAAACGAGAGACTGGGGAAGGCTAGTACCCCCAAGGTAAAATCAGAAGGAATTCTCAACACCAGGATTCTTCATATCAGAAGAAAGGATACTGAAGAAGCAAACGTCACAGAGTTCCATCATCTTTTTCAACAGAAAGAATGTTCAACGGACTGATTTGTTGTTCAGCTGAAGCACGTCTTCCGCTGAGGAAAAACCTCTTTGCGTCAGGAAAATCCAGCTGCTGGTGCTTCTGCCTCCTTGTTTATAGTGAATGGATAACCAAAACTGTTGCAAGACTGGGTAGCAACTCCTATCGAAAGTGAAGTCATTTTCAAATGCCTGGAATCTTCCACACAGTGACTTGCTTGGATCCAGAGACTGTGGCAGAGATGATGCACCATCTGCAAGCCTCACTCAAGAGCAGTGTCACATCTCTCTAGCGCCCCTGAGCCCCGTGTCACGGGACTCCTGCTGGGCTAGCCTGCAGGATGAGGAGAGGTGGTGGCCCAGTCCTCCCGTCACCCTCAATGAAAATCAGCTGACCACCACATGATCGACGTCCCCACAAATCTGCCCGCCTCCACCAGATCCACCAACCCACTGCTTAAGCAGGAACAAGTCCAGCCTGGGTCAGCTGAGAACAGCCCAGAGCAGGAGGCCATCGTATTTGTGAGCAAATATTGTTGTTGTTGGTAGCCACTAGGTTGTGGGTGGTTTGTTACGCAGCCGTAGATAGCTGAAACATCATCGGTGTGTCTCTGTTTATGGCAGCCCTGTGAGAGCTGAGCCTCTCCGATTCCCTTGTCTTCCATCAGCAAAGAAAAACGAGACTTCAAATGAAATGTTTTTTCTGTCGGTTTTGCAGCCTAAACTGTTCCATCCCTTTTCCTTCCTGGGTGGATTATGGAGTTCCTGCCTTCCGTTAACTGCCCTTGAGGCTATTTCATTCCTTGAGGCACTGATTTGCAGGGCTGCCTTGGGTACCCTGCATCATTTGTTCCCGTAGTCATGTATCTAGCGGAAATGTCCACACTTCCATATTTGCCCGACTTTTCTTACAGTTCCCAGGGCTGATACTCACCATCTCCCAACACTCCCATGCATTCACAGTTACCAGGTAATTTCTATACTCATAAGAATTTGAAATAACATCTGTTTTCCAAGTCACAGTATTAAAAAAAAAATCCCTTATCCATGCTCTGCTTGCTAATCTCTGCCACCGTAAGTCATCCTTAAAACACTTTAAATTTTCAGGTGAGGACACTTCCTAGAGGCATGCACTACATAGGCTTATTTTCTATTGGAATTTATTTAAAGAAAACTTGCAGCCAGGCATGTTGACTCACACCTGTAATCTCAGAGCTTTGGGAGGCTGAGGCATCTAAGGTCAGGAGTTTGAGACCAGCCTAGCCAACATGGTGAAACCCTGTCTCTACTAAAACTACAAAAATTAACTGGGCATGGTGGCACATGCCTGTGATCTCTGCTACTCAGGAGGCTGAGGCAGAACAATTGCTAGAACCTAGGAGGCGGAAGTTGCAGTGAACCAAGATAGTGCCACTGCACTCCAGCCTGGGCAGCAGAGACTCGGTCTTAAAAAAAAAAAAAAAAAAAAAAATTAAAAAGAAAACTTGCAGAGTGTCTCAATGCTATGGAATTCTGGGCTTAAAGAACAGGCTTGGTTTTGTTTTGAGGCTGCATAGCTTTATGCTTAAGAGCTCAGATTTGGACTTTGAAGTCAGACTGCCTGGGTTCGAATTTCAGTTCTACAGCTTCGTGACAGCCTAGACTTTTGCAAGTTAAATAGTCTGTGCCTCAGTGAAATAAGAAAAATATCAATACCTGTCTCATGGGGTTACCCTGAGTAGATTAATATCTACTCTGAGAATATTGTCTAATATATTGTAATTCCCCTATCAGTTAACAATTATTGTCAAGTTTGTAATATTTTATTGACTTTGATATTATTTCCATCAGTCATTTTTTCCATAATGAAGCATCCTAATTTTTTAAAGTTTTATTTAAAATATTCAAATATTCTAGATATTACCGCAGACAATTTAAAACATAATTGTGTGTGTGTGTGTTTGATGTATTCTATACCCTTCATCAACAATAAAACAAAGGACTATACTAATATTGATGCCAAAAGCAAAAAAAAAAAAAAAAAAGCATGTGAGGGAGAAATAGGGGTGAGAAACTGTTTTTTTTTTCCCTGAACATAGTTACACTTTCAAATATCCAAAATGTTTTGCTTAACAGAAGTGTGCTTTCTTTTGTTGCTCATCTTTCAAATTCTAGTCTTTCAGTATCCTGTTTTACTAAGCTGTTGAAATGAATTCTACCCTGTTCTAATACCCAAAGTCCTTGAGGTGCTAAAGAAAATACTACATATAAAATGCATGGACAGGCAGAATAGGTTTACATAATGTTAATGTGGACAAATGACATACACAAAATTATATCTAGCTGCAATTTAATTAGATTAATTAGATCAATATAATTAGTAGGGCTATATTACCCTAGTTGGACTTAGGAGTTCTCTGTCACTTTCTCTCTCTCTCTCTTTTTCTTTCTGTGTCTCACACACACACCAGCTTAAAAATGGTTTACAGCCCTAAAACATTATAATAGCACATGGAGCACCAGTGCAATAACACATCAATTTCACCATGAGCACACCATTAAGAGTGGGAGTTTGTAGGACACTCAAGAGACACATAAAATGCTCCCCTACTAGGGGAAAATTTGATAATATAGACTGAAAAATATCCCTACTGTCAAAAAAAGTGCTTATTTCACATTAATCCCAAGTTTAAGTCTGGTCATGATTACACAAAAATGAATTTAACAAACAGGTTCTGGAGTTCACCTAATGAATAAAACAGACTTAGTGTGGCTTTAGTTAAAAACCCCATAGACGTTGCATTTCAAACACCCACTAAATCACAGATGTTAGTGAATTATTGGGCCATCCATTGAATACCTTGCAGATGGTATGGTCCATAAGCTTCCCAAACCTTTAGGAACTATGGTGAATTAACTTCTCAATCAACAGAAGATGGATCACCAGGCCAATTGGTGTTCTGGGTCAGGGGAAGGGGCTGCTCTACCCCAGCCTCTATGATTTGTTCTTCGAAAATGATACTGTCCAGCCTCCCTAATTATGAAAACTAAGATGTGCTGTCATGGTTACCTGCAGGAAAACCTGATGGAGATGAGAAGGTGAGTCGACTAGTGCAACAAAAGTCCACCCAAGGCTCATAACAGCCAAGTTGTTAATATTCCACACTAACGTCAAATTATTATGGTTACAGATGAACTGTCTGCTTTTCCATTTGGCCTCCATAGTGGTAGAAAAATTATAAAATGGCAGCACTGAAATT
This sequence comes from Macaca fascicularis, assembly GCF_037993035.2. Lineage (NCBI taxonomy): Eukaryota > Metazoa > Chordata > Mammalia > Primates > Cercopithecidae > Macaca > Macaca fascicularis. Next base: position 4,726,059 of record NC_088392.1, on the reverse strand, counting down.
GACAGAAACTATAAAAATAAAAATAAAAAAAAGCTCATCAATACTCACCAAATCAGAAAGATTTTCCTGATTTTAGAATTTGAATCAACAACTACAGGACTTGAAAAGAAGAAGAAGAAATCAGGGAAGGAGAAAGAGAGGTAGATAACAAAACGTTTTCCAATAATTTATGTAGGCTAAGGTTTAGCTTACACCAAGCCCCAATGCTGTCTGTTCCATGAGGAACAGAAAACAAAGATGTCCTTCCTTTATTTTCCTCACCCTACCCTGGACCTCTGGAATTCCCCATGCCCTGAAGGCAATATCTCCTTACTATGGTGGCCCAATTTGTACTTTGACAAATATTGACATCTATTTCAAAGAAAAGGCAAAGAAATCTGGTGTTCGTCTGATTTTTGTTTTCATCTTGCCTTTCTCAAGCATAAATTAAGATATTCTGTTAAATGTTCGTTTCTGTAGCCTAATTACACTGCGTACACTGTGGTTGATAGTGTTTACATACTGCAAACTACTTAACATCTTATATATAGTAGGAAAGATGTGTTTAAATATGTTTGCATGGCTTGTACTTGTATATCTCTAAAATAGACTTGAATCGTTATCAAGCATTGCCATCACGATGCTTTTTGAGTTATAATTAAAATGTATCATTTTATTATACTTTCAATTTTTGCTCTAGAAAATGTTGAATTGTAACTGCACATTCAAGTTTAAATTAATGTACTGCTTCAAAAGTAATTTGAGCCATCTTTTACCTATAAATATTATAATTTGGTGGTGTATGTGGAACAGAATTTGTATAAATATTTAAATGAGCGCATGGAAAATGTTAAACACTTCTACTAAATTTAAGATTTGAATGGTACATATTCCCTCTAAAAGGGTGACAAACATATCAATTTATATTTATCCATAGCTGACAATCCTAAATTTGAGCTGCCAGATTCTCTTCCTAACCCCTTTCTATGCCCAGAAGTAAAGTCTCTTTAGTGAAAATAAATCCTGATAATCATTCAACGTCTTAGATCGACCTGCAAGATTTTCTTACTGCAGAACTTCACCTGGAAGGCATTCAGAAGGTGGCATGACTGAGCTAGAATATGGTTTCTAATTGCCAGTCAGTAAGAGCAGAATTAATATGGGATATATTGGACATTTTATTCTTAGAAGCCAAATAAACTAAAATAAGAACTAGGAATTTTTTCTGTTAGGTAAAAACTTATATTAGCGGAATTAGGGCTATTTGGGTTGGAAGGAACACATATCCCACATGCACTAGAGTAAGCAAAAATGAAAATTAACTGCAAGGATTCAGGGCTGGAAGGCGGAGGTGGATACCGAGGGTTTGAATCTGGCTGCATCTCAGGTGGGCTTTCAATCAGGAACTCATGCCACCAACATGATCTTGCGACTCTGCTCCTCTCTGACAATCTGTGTGGCTCTCCTTTTCTGCAAATGCATTGACCAGACAGAAAACATGATTGCTGGCAACTCCTAACTTTATCAGGTTCTGAAAACTCTCATCTTCTGCCACAAGAGAATGAAAATGACGCAAATCTCTGAGTCCTTGTTTAAAGCCATGGAGAAGACAGGTCCTAGACTGAGTCAGCCACGCACAGGTGGAAGTGCCAGGGAAGGGAATATAGGTTCCCAGTTGACCCCAAAGAAATGCATGCATGGTGAGTGCAGTTCACCCCCAAGTGGAGGCCTCTTTCTGGAATAGAAGGGAGTGTGACAAAGAACACATCCCCATCCCTTGTTCTAAAAATATCTGCGCAAATCGCTATCACTGGCCACCTCTGCTGTTGTGTGAGTATTCACTAGACCCCAACGTGAGGCTTCTTCAGGACTCCTGCTGAGCTATGATCATCTTGTTCCTGCTGAAGCCTAGCACAGTGACCGAAGCAGCTATCGGAAGGGAGGGAGAAAGGGAGGAAATGAACTTTTAATCTAGATGTAAAGCTGCCTGAAAATTCTGAGCCCTACTTGTTCTTCATCTCTGTTTAAGCCATGGGAGCTTCTATTGCAGAGTCATTCGAAGGCAGAAACATGTACTACTTAAATCATGGCCCCCTGAGCCAGAGGTAGCAGGTGCAAGTCCCCAACTCCAATGCCACTGATGAGAATGGTACCTTCTACAAATCAATTAACCTCCCTCTACCTTAATGTCTTTATCTGTAAAAGCAAAAATGTTGGCACTAAGGCACTTCTCATGAGTTGGTTTGACTTAACCATCTGTAAAGCAATTAAAGCAGTACATAGCAGAGAGAAAGCACTATATTTTTAACCATCATTATTATTATCCTGGATTAGTATTTTCTATTCAATTTTAGTTTCAAAGAAATTGGGAGCAATTACGTACACAAATATGGTTTCTGCATCTGATTTTTGGAAAGCAGAATGGGATTTGAAGGACAGTCAACACTCAGATGGATTTTTGTTCCTCACACCCCATTATTCCTTAAACTAGGAAATAAGGTTCAGATAAAATTGTATCATCAGAACATGGAAAAATAGCTATTTAAACCCAGTATTAGCCACTTGGGTGGGTAAAACACTGCATTGGAAGAAAATATATTGTAGGACAGTGCATGCTTAACTGTTGAATACAAGCTCTGGTCAATTACTGGCTCTGGAATCTCCTTACCTCCCACCCACAATTTACTGACTTCTATATGGAGAATAATGATGACCTCAAAGAAGCAGTAAGAGGGCCAATTAGTTGTTGAAGATATTAAATTTCCTAATGTATATAATAGAGTCACTGTGTGATATCTGTTTTGTAATACTCAATAAATACGAGCTGTAGTTATTATATTCGGCTTGCTTTTTTTTCTACTTAGTAGAAATGGAAGTGAGAAGGACTGTAGGTTCCTAATCCCCAGGGAAGAAAACTACAATCCAGTCATTAATACTCTGGGGTCAAGGTTGACAAGAGGCAACTGCCATCATTAGAGAAAGGCAGCAGAGACTCTCCTGGCTGTGGGTGGAAAGGCCGCCTATGGGATGAGATGAGAAGCACCTCAGCTCCAGGGTTTCCAGTCAGACCACCTGAGATGGAAATCCATATGGAGGTGTGGGTTGGAATGCCTACTCTTCAAAACTGAATAACGACTTGATTTTGGAATGCCCAGTCCAAAGACCAGTGGTCAACACACACAGAAATCCCTGCTTTCGTCGAACCTACATTCTGATTAGTTAACTTCTCTATAAAGAGGGAACAATAATATGTGCTACTTCATCTGGTTGTCATAATAGTTAAACAAGGTAATGCATATAACACATATCACATCATGCCTGCCATTTCTAAGAAATATCGGTGGCTATAATTATTGTTACTAGCATCATCAGCATAGTTATTGTTTAGCAATGGCTCAGGGGCCCACAGGAACTTACCCACCTACTGGTTTCTTTTCTTGCCCCACAGCAGTGAGCTTTGTGCAATATTCCTTCAGCAGTACCATAAAGTAAGGTTAAACAGGGCCCTAATAAGAACTATTAGATACACAGATAGCCCAGTATTGACTGAGGTGTCTGTCTGTCTTACCAGTATACTCAGGTGTCTATTCTCACATTCTGAAATAGAGATAAACATGTAGCTGGAAACTCTTCTAGATACGAATGTATGCCATATACGAGAAATGACATCAAACACTGAATTAATGTGTGTGGGCTTGACATGAAGTCATAATTAACAATGTTTATAGTCTTGATTTCAACATAATAATGTGAAATTAGAATATTACGATCTGAAGTTAGAAATCAAGGCATCGTAATGTGTATATTTTTGGTGATGCTGTTTTAAGGTACCTTAGTTTTTAAAGCACATACTACTGAACACCATTTAATAGAAATATATTTCATTTCACTTTGTTTCTATCACTTTAAGTTGATTTTTAAGATACTGTCAAAAAGTGACATTCATGATGGTCTTCTTTTAAAGGAAAGTTAAACAAATTTCAGATTTTCAAAGGCACATACTGAGTTGTTGAATTAAGAATGAGCCTGACATTGAAAAGGCGTTCTCTGAGATCATGTCATTTGCAGGAACGTGGATGGAGCTGGAGGCCTTAGCAAACTAACGCAGAAACAGAAAACCAAATACTGCATATTTTCACTTATAAGTGGGAGCTAAACAATGAGAACACGTGGACACAAAGAGGGGAACAACAGACACTGGGACGAACTTGAGGGTGTAAGGTGGGAGGAGGGAGAGCATCAAAAAAAAATAAAATAAAATAACTACTGGATCCTAGGTACCTGGCTGATGAAATAATCTGTACAACAACCCCCCATGACATGGGTTTACCCATGTAAGGAACCTGCATGTGTACCTCTGAACCAAAATAAAGTTTAAAAAATTTGTAATTTGCCTTTTGGTTCTTAAAACACAGAGAGAGAGAGAGAGAGGGAGAGAGAGAGAGAGAGAGAGAGAGAGAGAGAGAGAGAGAGAGAGGGGGGGGGGGGGCATTCTCCATTTTAATGTATCCATGCAGTGTTGCTGAACCTTTAATAACCACATAGGTGTTAGTCTGGCCATTTCCATGGTGGCAACCATGCATCATTAACCAAGGCCAAACAGCCAATCACCTAAAATGCAAAGGCACGGGAACTCAAGGCCCAGGATCACAGGATGAAGCAGAGGAGGGAAACAGCCACGTCACAGGCTTTGTGTTCTCATGACCAGGCAAGTAGAGACAGTTAAGGAATTGTTCTTTTTGCTGAAGATATTAACCAGGAATAAAAAATTATCTGAAGGTTTAAGGTTATGGTCATACAGAAGATTCTAGGCTCCTGAAAAATCTCACTGGTAATTGGTTGAGCACAAAGGAGCACCTTTAGTGATGGGGACACAATGGGGATGAGAGATGATGTGGACAAAGAGCTCACGTCCCGTGGGGACTTGCCCTCATCTTCCTGTGCCACAGCGGGCATGTTTGACTTATGGGAGCTCATGTTTCCAGCCATGAAAATCCAGGCAGTCAGATATTCTTCATCATAAGTGTTTTAAAGCACTGGTTTACAATTACAGAATTTAAAATAAGCTTCTCAAAACCGTTTCTTTGGGGGAAATTCCCACCTAAAAACCACAACTACAAAAAAGAGAACATAATTTTAAAATGTAATATTTTGAACAGCTTCCCAGCATGGATGATGCAAATATCAAAATGCGGAGGGCCGATCACACCCCATGCACACGCCCCTCAAGAACCGTCTTGCAAGGATTTGCTCACAGCTTTGGAGAAACGCAGAATGCTGGGATGTTTCAGATAGAGGAACATGCAAACCCAGGCTGAAGGATGCAGGAAGTCATCACCATTTGTAAACTCCACCTGGAAAGCTTTGTCTCAGGTCACACACACACACACACCTGCACAATTATACACACACACACAGAAGTCCAATTTTAGGAGCATTGCATTTGACTTGCAATTCATTTCTAAACTTTTGAGGAGCCTGGAATCAGCAGGAGATTGGACACCAGAAGTAATAAGTGAATTCATCTTTTAAGAAAAGTTTCTTGAAGCAGGAAAAACATTTTCAAACTCCCTACCCCTTAGAGTCAAAAAGCTTCTGGTTGCTACTTGCTCTGTGCCTGCATGGGCTGCTGGTGACCAGCTGAAACAAAGTTGAGGAGCCCCAAGGAGGTGTCCCAGATCAAGCTGGAAGAAAGTGGATGAAGAGGAAGAAGCATCCAGGCCATCATGGAGGCTCTTCTAAGAGCAGAGGGGGCCTGGGAGCACAGGGGCTCCTGCTGAGCTCTTCTGCAGACTCATACTGGGGACCACTCTGACTTCACCACTTGCCAGCCCTCAGATGGCCATGTGTTCCACCTGAAAACACCTCTCTGGCCCCATGCAATTCTCTGACCCTGCCGATCACAGTTAGTTGTTCCTGGCCAGGTAAGAATACTTGTGTTGGTTCGAGAAGGTGGCAGGTGTCCTTGAACCTCATGGGAAGTTCAGAGGATTTCATTGCTGGAGCAATGAAAATCCTTTCAATATTGTAATAAGAATTCTTGCTCTGAGATGACTGAAAATGCCCTTGATGCTGGGAAAATTACAAGTAGCACTTTGATGAGAAAGAGTCTAACATATCAAGTTAAAGAAAATTCTCATCACGCTAAAATTTTTGTGGCTCTGTGGAATTGAAAATTATCTAGTAAATAATCCTCATTTCACAATATTTCAATATCACCCTTCTTTCAACTCACCAGATATGTGAAAACTTTTCCTGTCTCTTATCTCAATACTAAGCCCCCACATTAAAATCCCTTTGCTTCATGCCAGAACATCCACCATGTTTATGTTTCTCTTTGTCTCTATCAAACCTTCCTTCAGTTCCAGATCATCTTTTCCCAACATCCCATTTAATGATTCTTCTCCTGAAAGTCTACTGTGGACAACCTATCTTCTTGGAAGACAACAAGATTCTCAATCAATGAGATGCTTAAGAATTATTCAGCAATTACATAAAAACGCACCATGTCTAGACTCTGTCCTTAAAGATTTTGTTTTGGGGAAGTGTCTAGAAATTCACGTTACCAAAGTAACGTATACGGTGTTGGGTGGTAGTCACAGTCCATGTGTGGGGCTGGTTGCCGTAATAGCAGATGCCTACAGTAGCCTGATGACAGTACTTCAATTCTTCTTGTGTTTCACACTCCAGTTTATTTATACTAAGTTACAAAGCTGTAAGTGTGGGGTAACCAATAGTCCACATAGCATCTTTGGGAAAATTAGATTAAAACACTCTAATTTCAAAGTGCAGTCCCCATTCTGGGATGCAGGATCATACTGGCAGAACTCCATACAGACCTCAGTCTCCACCAGGCTCTTGGCCACCAAACAATCTGAACAACAATTGTGGTGGCCCTGGCTAGGTTTATGAGGTAGAGAGTAAAAATCCCCCTTAGCTGATCAATTTTGCAGTGTTTTGATCTGAATGGCTTAGTTTTTGAAATTTAGCCAAATGTTAGAAAACCTTGGCAACACAATTGAACTCATGGAAATAATATTCATCACTAAGGCAAAAAAAAATACGAAGAAAGAAGCATCAAGGATAATTTTTGAGAGCATCAAACTGGGAGAAGAAGTAAAGGCAAGAAAAAGAAAGTCTGACTTGCCAAGGTTGTTTAATCAATTCACAAATATTTTTGAGCACTGACTGGGTGTAAATTCTATCCTAGGCACTTGGGGAAAAACAAGTAAAAAATGTGGCACCTGCCGCCAATAGTGCATAATCGAATTAGGGAGCCAGGGTAATTAAGATAATGAAAACACCTTCATTTGGGTTTCCATAGCACTGTGCACATGCCCATTTTAGCTCTGATCACTTAGCTGTGCTGTTGTTTACTTATCTGTCTTGCTTCCTTCCCACTCTGTGAATACCTCAGGAGCGGGCCAAGAACATTTCCATTTTAGAGTGCAACGGCCACTGCAATCCCGCGTTCATGGGGAAGTTTCAGGAGGGAATCAAAGAAGCCAATGCCGGGGCCACCTGCTTTAGACATTGCTTGAGAAGGAGGGGAGCAATAAAGACACCAGGAACGGCCACTGCAATCCTGGGCTCATGGGGCAAGTTCAGGAGGGAAGCAAAGAAGTGAATGCCAGGGCCACCTGCTTCAGACATTGCTTGAGAGGGAGGGGAGCAATAAGGACACCAGGACAGGAATGTGAACACCCACTCATAAGAGCACAGACAGGCCGGGTGCAGTGGCTCACGCCTGTAATCCCAGCACTTTGGGAGGCCAAGGTAGGCGGATCATGAGGTCAGGAGTTTGAGACAAGCCTGGCCAACATAGTGGCACCCCATCTCTACTAAAAATACAAAAAAAAAAAAAAAAAAGTAGCTGAGTGTGGTGGCGGGCACCTGTAATCCCAGCTATTTGGGAGGCTGAGGCAGGAGAATCGCTTGAACCTGGGAGGCAGAGGTTGCAGTGAGCCGAGATCGCACACTTGCACTCCAGCTCTGGCAATAGTGCAAGACTGCGTCTCAAAAAAAAAAAAAAAAAAAAAAACCGAAGCACAGAGAAACCAAGGGACACCAGACGACTCCCTTCCAGAAACAGTTATAAAGGCATGCAACCTGAAGTCAGAACAACAGAGCTCCACACTCCACCTGTGTGACCCGGGGACTGGCCCTCGCCTCTCTAAATGTCAGTGTCCTCATCTGCTAAATAGGGGACACACCTTCATCAGTGGATTAAAGACACCTTGATTGAAGAGGTGTCCGGGGACATGGCCGGTACTGGACGCCGGGCCATAGCACTAGTAGAAGCTGATTTGTCAGTTATCTACTCCACGAGAACACAAGCTCCACAAGGAAAGGAGCTTTTACCTGCTTGTTTCCTTTTGGGTTCCCTGTGCCTAGAACAGAGCCTGCCGTGGAGCGAGGACTTCACAAACAGGGATGAATAGAGGAGTTATTCGTTGTAGCCGTCGTTGCTGTCGTTTTTATTACTATCATGCCCTGCTGTTAAAACCCTGGCAGGCAGAGTCATATGTGATGGATGCAAGGACTGAAAAGTTGGAAATTAACTTGTCCTTGAAAATCACGTGAAAGCCTAAAGATGAAAAAAATCACTGTAACCTCAAGATTGGTGACTGTCATTTAAAAAAAGACGAGCCAATCCAACAGGGAATGTTTTCTCTACAGCCCCTTCTTTCCTCTGTTGCATCCCCCTATCTTTTCACATTTTTATTTTTATTTTTTATTTCTATTTATTTATTTATTTATTTTGAGACGGAGTCTCGCTCTGTCGCCCAGGCTGGAGTGAGTGGTGCGATCTCAGCTCACTGCAAGCTCCGCCTCCCGGGTTCACGTCATTCTCCTGCCTCAGCCTCCCAAGTAGCTGGGACTACAGGCGCCCACCACTGCGTCTGGCTAATTTTTTGTATTTTTAGTAGAGACGGGGTTTCACCATGTTAGCCAGGATGGTCTCCATCTCCTGACCTCGTGATCTTCCCACCTCGGCCTCCTAAAGTGTTGGGATAACAGGCGTGAGCCACCGCGCCCAGCCCCTTTTCATTTTTAACATCATGCACGTTCAAAATCAAAGGTCCCACAGTTTCATTGTAAACAATTATCATAGATCCTACCTTAGGACCCAAGCTGGAGCCATTTCGGTTTTCCTGTCATATCCTGTAAAATCACACCAATGAAAAAAGATTGACTGCATACCGAATGGGTCAACCTGATGGCCACCCGGATGCACACAGACTAGAAGACAGCAGTGCAAAGGGCCGGAGGGGATCCCAGGCTGCCGCACTCTCGTTTCTTTCTTCCACGTCCTGGAGGATGTCGCCAGAGATGAGCAAGCTGCTTGCATTAAGATCCCTACCCTTCCCATGCCCAGCAGGATTGCTCATCAGTGCAGTTCACCAGGTCCAGATCAGAACCTGCACTGTCATCAGAAGATGGGCCACTCTTAAGAAATAGCCATGGCCTTTCTTTCCTGAGTGCACAAGCACAATCACGGCTGGCATGGTGTGGAATGAGGACCCCAGGAACGGACATGTTTACTCCTCACCATCTAACAGCTGTAGGCTGGATGTATGGTAGTTGGTTCATTGAAGAAGCAGTCAATTCAACCCAAACTCCCAAGTGGCTGATTTCCAGTGGTCCCTCTGAAATTTCGAGACATTCTTTCCCTTCCACCCTAGGATGATCTGTAAGATGTACATCAGCAGGGCATCTATGATAAGCCGTGACCTTGAATCCACCGAGTAAGACCTTGCTCCAGGTGGCTCAGGGGCACTGTTCTGAGACCAGCAGTTACCTGTGCATGAACACGGCTGTCTGCAAATGTTTAGTAAAGCTGGAGATGCCCCTAGTTAGACACAGTGTTAAACACAAACATAAGGCAATAAGCCTTACATTTCATTAATTGTGGTCATCTTAAAATATGTGTGTATTTAAATATGTTCCTCAATTTACTCATCAATTTTCAGCCCTGCTTTTTTACAGGTGTGTAAAGGCAACTTAGCTTTTGAGAAACATGAGACGTTTTGTTGTTATTTTCTTCTCTTTTAGAAAATGCCCCACAAAGGTGTGGAGCAAGTGTCAACAGAAAGATGGAATTCTTTTGTTTTTTAAACATATATATAGTTTTGTCGCAGAATACTTCTCTTCTGGTTTTAAAAGTATTGAAGACTCATTATAACATTTAATTAACAGTGAGAAATTAGTCACACTGATAATGCTCAGTTAAAATCCAGGCCCTAGGAAGGCCCCAAAATGTATAGGTTGGGCTCTATTCAACATTCACATCCACCACTTTGCACTGTTGTGCAGCTCTCGATTAAACACGTTTGGGGATTATAATTTAGATGGAATGCAACCAACAACTCGTGAAACCTTGGAGAAACCAAATCTGAAATGTGTCTTCCTCTGCACAGCCACCACCAACCCCCTTACACACCTAGAGCTGTCCATTGAGCGAAGGTTCAAATGAGTACACACCCGTTCTGTCCCAGGGTTCACACCAACAGCAGAAATAACTTAGAATACAGATTTGAAACGGTCAGTTTGGTGGCTTCTTCCTCGCCTGCAGAGAGTTTCAGAATCCTCTCAAACACTGTTGAAAGCAGAGCAAAGGCTGCTTTCTGTATTGCTGCAATTTCCAGAAAACATTAACTTTATAAAGCACAGATTCCAGCTTTTGGTATCTTTTGACAATCTCAATAGGGGTAAAGATCAAGGATTTCCCTACCAGCAATTTGCAGATGCTGCTCAAAGCTCGTTCTTTCAGAAGAGATGAGGAAAACAGAATAATAAAATTCTTTCCAAAGGGAAACAATAGTTAACTGCATTGAAGCTGCAGCTAATTTGGGTTTGTGAGCATTCCTGCACTATTTTTCTGGGTATTCTTTCTGACATAGTCTTCTCCCCTCCCCCATGTCATGCATACATGTCTGTGTATCCTTTTCTTTCTGTCTGTCTTTTAGGTTCTGTTTGTACTGCAGCTTCAAATATAGAGCCAAGTCTTGTTTATTTCCTGCTATGCAGTTATCCCAAGATTGTGAGCCTGTTTTGGAAAAAAAAAAAAAAAAAGAATTTGATTTTGATTTGGAAAGCATCCTGTTCTGTAGTATTTCAAATTTAGAATTCCATTTAGTTGCAAAATGAAAACAAAGAGATAAAGCGTAGTCCTGTGCATTTCAAGTTCAGATGAATCTCAGCCACATTCCATAGATTATTTTGATTTAGTTTTAACAAAATACCACATTAAATCACTCTAATGAGCTGTTTCTGTTCCCCTCTCCACACAAGGTCATTAGGGACCAGGCAGCATCTTTCTGCACTGTCTTCACTATTTCATGTCAGAGATGTCAAAAAAGACTTTGATGGTTTTCTATAGCAGAGAATAGGACGCAACTGTTCCTAAAGGAAAAGGGTATGCACCTTCACAGGGAAGCGATTTGTCATGCTTCTCCAGGACTGGTTCCCGACACTCATGGCTGAGAAGTGCAGGTACACGTCTCGTCCTGGGAGGAAAGTTCACCACCCCTTCCCTCCTGCTCACTCACAAATAAGCTCATCTCACACACTTCCTTCCAGCAGCCTCCTTCCGCGTCTGTGTTTCCGAGGGATGAAAGGAAAAACCTGAAATTAGCATACACATTTAAAATACCTGTCATTAAATGAACTGTGCCTCTTTTTTTTAGGGTACCAGCTGTCTTTTTAATTAATGAGAGTTGCAGGTACATGATGCTCACAAAATATTGCACCACACACCCTGTACACCCATGGCAGGCCAGGCGCTCACTTCCATTGTGCGTTGGGATGCAGACAAGGTGAGGGCAGCCAGGTATCAGAAGGTGAGCAGCTTGGAGTTATGCGTGATACACTAATTATAGAGCAACAGCTCCTGTTCCGGTTTCCAATGAGGGGTCTGAACAGCCTCGTCAGTGCTTTCCGAGGTTGTTAGCGTGACTAATTATCTCCTGGTGCAGTTTCTGTGAAGGCTGGTATTCCGAGGAGCGGTAAGCAGGTGGACGCCCATTGAGGGCTGGGTAAACCAAAACAGGCTTCAAGGCAATGCACTGGTGGATACAGAGCCCGGGTTAAAGTTCAGCAAAGCTTCCCAAAACAGGAGATGAAGTCAAAGTCTACGGACCTGAGCCACGAATTAACAAGAGTGAAGCTGGCAATGATCTGCATTACTAAACAACTGTGTATTGCTGGTTGATTGCAACGCTTTGCTGGTTGATAGGCATTTGCAAAGTCATATCAGATAATTCTTAGATATATTTTTTATTTTGTGGCTAGTACCTCTTAACCAAACAGCATTTGTGTACATTAGGGTGCTAGTGAATAGGATATCTGTGAAAAAGAGATCTGTGATCAAATCTTAAAGCACTTGTACCAAAGTGAAAGATGAGATTATGCCAAATGAGATTATGTGGGGAGATTTACTAACATAACAAAAGTCTAGAGGAACTTCATGGAAACGGGTTTGCAGTCGAAGTTGTTTTAAAGTGATTTTCCACCTTTCTCTTGGGTCCCACCAGACAATCTGAAATGAAGAAAATCAAGCCCAACAGCCATTTTTTTTTTAAGAAAAGAAATTAGAATCCCTTCTCTCTGCACAGACTTCACAGCGCTGTGCTTTGTTTGCCATCTGATCCTTGTGACAATGCTGGACCATGAGCAGCAAAAGGTGCCACCACCCTCTGATGAGAAAGATGTGGGGATGTTGGGGGCCGGAGGTGGCTGAGGCAGACCCAAGCCATGGACACAGGAGTAGCAGCCAGGTTAATCACAGGGAGCACATAAAGGAATAAAGAATGAGAAGGAGCTCGTGCAGCTGCAGGGGGTGGCGTGGCACCCTGGAGGCCATGCAGGAGTGCTCTTTAAGAACCTGGAAATCGGTTTTGTCTCTGAGAATTAAGGTACACAATCAACACAGCATGATCAGAGCTAAACAAAACAAAACTCCATCAATGAGATGGACCGCCTTCACATCCAGCATGAATTAAAAGCAGGCTAGTCAAACACATCTCAGGGCGAGGGGAAGGCCCTTTAGCATGATAAGATGCAGGCCTAAAATGGAAACGCCAGAAAGGACAGTTATGTGGGAAAACTGCTGCAAAGCCCACCTAAGTACCAACCCTGGGAGCAGGTTCTCTGCTCCCGAGCCCAGCGCCTGCCCTGCCTGACAGGTGTATCTTACCGTGTGGCTGGACGTTGGAATCATCAAACTCCATGCTCCTGTTCTGACTGCCTGTTCCCCAAGCATCCTTCTGATTGTTTGACTTCCCAAGTAGCTTGCCTACAGGGAGAGAATGTGTTGGTCAGGATGAAGCCAACATCTGGTCCACTTGACACTTATATTACTCACTGTAAATTAATGAACTGGCACTCTGGTTTCCCGTGTCAGTCTCCTCTGAGATGTGCAAACACGAGTCAGTGTTCTTGAGCCAGACCAACCCTGAGACCCTGAAAAATCCAAGCCTGCGGATGGAGGGCCTGCACCAAGCCAGGCTGGAAGACCACTCCGAAGTTTCTGCAGACCCCAGTTAAAGGAAATGCCATTCTCAAAGACGAGCACATAAATAATCATCCCTTCAATCAAAAATTGACCTGAAAATTTTAAGGCCGTGTATGTAATCCAGAGATGCCAAGCCAGCAGGGGACGAAGCCGGAGACCTGGCGGTAATAAATGGCTGATACCACAGATAAAAGCATGGGGCAGGCCTGGGTGACCACTGAGACCTCAGAGGCCTTCACCCACCCCCTGTCAAGGTGGGACAGGGACAGGAGCATCTCACTCATGAGAAATGATCTTGTAAGTGTAGGGGAATTAGAATCAATGGAAAGGGAACCTCTTAACAGAATTTTTTAAATAGCTGCAGGGCTTTTTCCCAATCGATCGTGATGACAATGTGACAATAACACACCAGGTGTCACAAAAGAACCGCACTGACATTAGACTGTTTCACACAAATGAAGTCATTGCTGAAATAAGAAGAAAGAGTGTCAGAAATGAGAACGCAGAACTGCACTATCCTCTGTCCGGGTCCCTTGCAGGTCACTTGATGTGTTACCATCTGCAGTCCCAAGTGTGGGCATATACAGATACACGTGTGTGGACAGCCCCAAGTGTGGGCACATGTGGATACACTGTATGGACAGCCCCAAGTGTGGGCACATGTGGATACACTGTATGGACAGCCCCAAGTGTGGGCACATGTGGATACACTGTATGGACAGCCCCAAGTGTGGGCACATGTGGATACACTGTATGGACAGCCTCAAGTGTGGGCACATGTGGATACAAGTGTGTGTATAGCCCCAAGTGTGGGCATATGACGATATACGTGTGTGTACAGCCCCAAGTGTGGGCACATGTGGATACAAGTGTGTGTACAGCCCCAAGTGTGGGCACATGTGGATACAAGTGTGTGTACAGCCCCAAGTGTGAGCACATGTGGATACACTGTATGGACAGCCCCAAGTGTGGGCACATGTGGATACACTGTATGGACAGCCCCAAGCGTGGGCACATGTGGATACATGTGTAAGTACAGCCCCAAGTGTGAGCACATGTGGATACACTGTATGGACAGCCCCAAGTGTGGGCACATGTGGATACACTGTATGGACAGCCCCAAGTGTGGGCACATGCGGATACACATGTACCTACCATCCCAAGTCCTCTGGACAGTGCAAGGTAGAGGACAGCAGAGCCAACTGCTCTGGGTCATCAAGAGCTTTCCGAGTTAGCACGGATTTGCAGCAGAGCTGCTCTGCTCTGGCAGTGCCAGGTAAGCTCCCCGGGGACGCCGTTGGTGTGCACCGACACGTCAATGGTGGCCCAGAGCCCTGGACCCAGGCTGGTGAGAGCAGCGCCTTTCCTTGGCACATCTTCCTGAATTACAGCATAAACCCCACAGGCACGGGAACAGAGGAAATAAGGCGGCCTTCCGTTCTCATGGCTCTATTTCCCATTTTCACATCCATTACCTTCCGTGGATTGAGTCATTCCAATTCTGACAAATCTCAGAAAAATTGCAAATGTGCTTGTCTCCGACTGCCGAGCGGATTGTTCACTATGCTGTGAGTTCGTGGTGCTGTTCAGTTTACCTAGATCGGGTGCCATGGTCCGAATCGCATACATTTTCGACATTAGGAGTCCCTGGTGAGTGATGATTGCCCTCCTACTTCGGAGGAGTGTGGTCTGTTTGGGTGCTGGCCGCATCCTTGTATTGTTCAGACAGTTGTCTGTTTGGAAGAGCTGAAGTAAATCACATTCAAGATAATAGCACGGTGGGGACAGTGCCTAGGGGAGGGAAAAAAAAAAAGAATAAGACCTGAGTTATTCCATGCACTATTTTCAGGAAAAAGGATACTTGAAAATTTCAAAGACATTTCATAATTCTAAACAGCTCGTTCAATTACCCTGCTCGCTGTAGAAGAGGAAGAGCGTCCAAATCTGTGCCTGTATTGCTAAGAGGTGGGGAGGCATTAGGAAGAACTGCTGCACAGATTTTTGGCGAGTACCAGGCCCCTTTTTTTCCTGAAGACATTCCTTCTATTGCCTGCTGCTTGCTGCTTCATCACACTTGACAAATTCACAGTTCTTAAAAGCCCCCATAAATGTTTTGTAAATTGCTCCATTTTATCTGGGAGTTCTCTGAGCCTTGTCCCTGATACTCACCATGTTTTCATTCTCCATTCCTTGTTTATCTTTATTTTTATGCATTTTCCGACATAAAAAGGCTGTCGTTATTAGTATCAGCATTCTCGTTATTACCATCACGACGTTAACCACAGAAAAGACTCACCATCTGCAAGTTAGAAATTCCCACAATCTTGAGATTCTCACCACTTCCCCAAAACTAAGAAAAAAAAATAAGTAAATAAAACCATCTAAAGAAAAACCTAAGACATCTTAAGCTGTTATGTGCTTCAGGAAAAATTCATGTGCATATCTTACCTCTTCCAAGTCAGCTTAAGCTGGCCAGGAGCCGGAGCATGGCTGGGTCGCAGATATTGAGAAATCCTTCACCAAATTCCATTTGGACAGGAGGAGTAATTTAAGGGCATGTGGGTGGGAGAGACTTGGAGGAAGGGAGACAAGAGACAGCGTAGAGCTCCCCATGGAGCACGGGGGAGGGGACGAGGAGGAAGGGTGGAGTGACTTAGTAAAATTGCACTGGAGACCTAAAATTATAGATCTGTTCGGAATATTAATCCCCACAGCTGCAAGAAGGAGGCCAGCCGATTGAAACTTGTTTGGAAGACTTTCCTGGACAAGTTCTATTAAAAATGAGATAGTGTACTGTAAATACAGGATCATGTGCTCCAGCATTTTGTCAGCTTTCCAGCACCTGATTCATTCCCAATAGGGCAATCTACCGGATATTATACCGGGACTGTTAGGAACAGCCAGTACATGTTTCCATCACTCAGAATGGCTACCTTTTTAAACACAAGCATGTAAATGAAATATTTTCCCCAGTCAAGCCAACCCCGGGCCTGGTACCAAG
Organism: Macaca fascicularis; assembly: GCF_037993035.2. Taxonomy (NCBI): domain Eukaryota; kingdom Metazoa; phylum Chordata; class Mammalia; order Primates; family Cercopithecidae; genus Macaca; species Macaca fascicularis. Next base: position 4,709,563 of record NC_088392.1, on the reverse strand, counting down.
CAAACACGGGTGCACTGTGGTCTGCGTGCAAATCGGAGTTGATGCTAACGCTGGGTACCAATCCCTTCTGGTCCAGCATTCATAGGAGAACTTTAATACCAACGAGGAGTGGGGCCAGCCAAGCAGCATCGGCATTAAAAGAAAAAGAAATCCAATAAGAAACCAATTTTCCTTCAACAGCTGTTCGCCGGTGTTTAATTTCTACCCTGGAAGTCCACTTTTCAGAGATTATCTAATAATTGCGGCTGAGTGTGGGCTGGGTAATAATACATCAATCATATTTCCCCTTCTCCTCCAATCTTGCAGCCAGGAGTCGTGGTGATCACTAAGATATTTCACAGCACTTTTGAGAGCGCCTAGACTTTTAGGGGGTTCCTGGGTAGTGTCGGAAGATATTCTTCCCCAAATGACACCGAGCGGGCCCCTCGGCTTCCAGCCAATCCACTCATCTCAGCGCCACCTGGGGAAATCTTGGAGCTGTTCTCCGAATTCCTCATTCATTTCTAGGATGGCCGTCTCTGACGTTAGTGGCATTAGCATTAAATCACAGCCTGGATGCTAAATCACACCCTGAGAGGGAACAAAAACCCTCGTGGCCGGGATGGAAGAGCTTCATGGGCTCCCATGCAGCACGCACAGCGGCGCCCAGAGCAGCTGCCAGGATGGTAGGTAGTTAATAAAGAAAACAGGTGATGCCGGCCTCAGTGAGAGACATTTGGAGCCAGCCGGGTGCGTGCATAGAGGAGGGGGTATACAGACATTCGAAAGCTACTGACACATACTCACAACCAAATCCATTTCCTCCTGCACCCCAACTCTGTCTCTAGTTCATTGAATGGCATCTTGTGGCTGGGACAGGTGCACACGTGGTCCTGACATAAAATCAAGGGCTGTGATCAGCGTCCTATCCCTCCTCTTAATATAAAAGCAAAGTCACCCCCAAGAGCAGAGATTTAAGGGGAGAAATTAAAACAAGGGAAAAGAGAAGCCTTCCCAGCTGATGGTGACACTTGAGGCTCACCACCGAGCGGGGCGGGGGGACTCTGGAAGATGCTAGAAAGTAAATGTGGTGAAGATAATAGAATGATATTTTTGAACGTGGGATGAGAGAGAACTAACTCACACCTTCTCTATCATATGAATTGCCTGAGCATGGCCACGGGTCCATTGTCCACATACACACATGAGTGCACATCTGTGGGAGTGAGGGTGATGTTCTTGTGGGAACAAGGGAGGACTTCATCTTTAAGACTTTCTGTCCTGGTAGTTGTTCCTTCTCAAAAGCCCCAGTGACCCTCATCTTCTGGTTGTCAGAGGTGGCATCTGCCATGGGACACAGAGTGCGTGACTGCAAGGCACCTTGTGGTTGCAGGACTCAGTTCATATCCTGTGAGTCTTGGACACTCCAGAGTTATTCCTGGGTTGTAAATCCAGGGTTTTAACATATATAAAGCTGAAACCAGAATGTGGTTTCAGAAAATCGCACTGACACAACTGTTTGGAAACAGACTCATTTCCTGAGGCGTCCTCTGAGGTGGCTTCCCTGAGCCTGCGGGCAGGGTGTGCAGCCCCCTCAGAGGACGTGCTGGCCTAGTAGCTGGGAGGAAGCAGTGGCCTAAGAGCACACCCAGCTGTTTTCTAAACTCAGTTACCACCTGCAGGGTAGGGTGCAGGCCCCCAAAGGGATGTGTCCACGTCCCAACCCCCAGAACTTATAAATGTGCGAAGAAGGACCTTATTTAGAAAAAAGCTCTCTGCAGGTGTAATTAAGGTAAGGACCTTGAGATGTGGTCATCCTGGACTATCTGATCAGGACCTAAATCAGTGATGAGTGTCTTTGAAAAGAAAGGTGGAGGAAGATTTGGGACAGAGAAGAGAAGGCCACGCAGAGACAGAGGCAGAGCAGCAGTGAGGTTGCCACAAGCCAAGGAACACTTGGAGCCACCAGAAGCAGGAGAGGCAAAGAAAACGCTCCCCTAGAGCCCCCAGGAGAAGCAGGGTCCTGCCGAAACCTTGATCTCAGACTTCTGGCCTTCAGAACTCTAAGGGTATGAATTTATGTTGTCATCAGCCACCCGGGTTGTGGTAATGTTGCAGAAGCATAGCAAACTAATAGCCTACCTAGAAACGAAGAAAGCTCACTTTATCCTAGGCAATAGCTTTTATCCAGAAATATTCTACCTCAATAGTTATAACTAAGATTTCACCTGGAAAAAACAAAAAACAAACAAACAAAACATAATGTAGATTTACGTGTGCTACCTTCCCATGAAACAAACGACTCTCAAATAGACACGTTGACATCTGTTTTGAATTTGAAACTAGAAAGCCCAGGTCATACCAGGAACACACTGCCACTTACTGCTATGGTCTGAATTTTTGGGCAGTCCCCAAATTCATATGTTGAAATAGTCACTCCCAGTGTGACGGTATTAGAAAGTGATTAGATCATGGAGGTGGACCCATTGTGAATGGAATTCATGCCTTTATGTAGGAAGTCCCAGAACCCTCATCTGTATCCCTTCCTTCCACAGTGTGAGACGATGGCCATATATGAACCAGGAAGCAGCCCTCACCAAACGCTGAAGCTGCTGGTGCCTTGATCTGGGACCTCCCAGCTTCCAGAACCGGCAGAAAGACATGTTTGTTGGTTATAAGGTGATAAGTCACCCAGTTTGTGAGAGTTTGTTATCACATCCTGATCAACACTAAGACACTCACTAATGTACACCTAATTTAGGTTTCCAAGTGGAAATCTTAATTTCCCATTTTAAAATATCTGTGTTCCTATTATTTTTCAGTTTTCTCTAAATACACAAAATGACCAGTGCTGTGTATTTGCAGCGATACAAGTATTCAGATGCTAAGCCCAAACAAAAACTCAGGGTCAAAAGTGAATTTTTGCTGGCTCCTCAAAAGTGAAATGGCCAAGAGGACGGAGAAATGACCAGTTTTTGAAGCTTGCAGACATTGAGAAATCAAACAAAAACGATAGGATTTTTGTATACTCCCTCATGATATTGAGTGAGCGTTCAGTGGAAAGCGAAGGGGTACCACGTGTTTTGCCTGTGTGTCTTGTGTAGCGTGGGTCCTGGAACCAGTAATAGGAATGTTCCACAGAGGCAGAGGAATTGAGTGGTCCAAGTGCCAGATCTGGAGCTCTCGATCTGTAGTTGCAGGACCAACAGGCTGTTTAACTTCTCTCTGCCCTGATAGCCTCATATTTAAAATGGGGTGAATGAGAGCAACTAATTTAGAACGTAATTGAGAAGATTAAATGAGACTTTATATGCCAATTCCTTAAGACAGTGTCCCAAACAAAGTAGTGCTCAGTAAAAGTTAGCTGTTACTCTGAACCCTCCATAGATGCAGGATCTGATGACACTTTTACAACGTTGGTCCGAACGCCTCGGAAATTCTTGAGGAGAGTAAGATTCACACACTCCGCCAGGGCACAGAGAACCTAAGTAGGATTGCTAAATTTCACTCAACGATCTTTGGGCAGCGCTCTGATTTCCAATGTTTTGTTAGTCTGCGCTTGTGTTTGTTTCATATTTATGATATTTTACATTTTGTGAATTTCTCTTTGAATTTCATTCAAATATTTGTTACTGTTTCTTAATTGAAGTGAAATGTTTATAACATGAAGTTAACCATTTCAAAGTGGACCATTCAGTGACACTTAGTACATTCACAGTGTACTGCAACTACCTCCTCTATCTAGTTCCAAAACAGTTTTCATCACCCTAAAAGGAGTTCTCATACCCATTTATCAGTTAATTGCCAATCACCCTGTCCACAAATCCCTCAAAAACATTAATCTGTCTTCTGTCTCTGTGTCTCTACTATTCTATTCTGAATATTTCATATACGTGAAATCATACAATTGATGACATTCTATGTCTGTTTTTTTCCAATTAGAATAAGATTTTTGAGGTTCATCCAAGTTTTAACCTGTTTGAGTATATCACTCCAAAATTCTTTTTAGGGCTGAATAACTTTCCATTGTATGGATATATGACAATTTCTTTATCCATCATCTCTTGATCAACATTTAGGCTATTTTTACCTTTATGCCATTGTGAATGGTGCTGCTATGAATATGCATGTACATGAAGATATTTGAGTCCCTATTTTCAATTCTTCACCGTATATATCTAGGAGTAGAATTACTGGTTTGTATGGTAATTCTACGTCTAACTTGTTGAGGATGCCAAACTTATAATTCTGTTCACTTGTTGCAGATTTTCACAGTGGCTGTACCATTTTACATTTCCACCAGCAATGTATAAGGATTCCAGTTCTTCCATATTCTTTCCATTGCTTGTTATTTTCTCTTTTTTTTTTTTTTTTTTTTTTTTGGTTGGTTGATTGGTTGGTAAGTTGGTTGGTTAATTACAGCCATCCTACATTGGTGTAAAGTGCTATTTCACTGTGGCTTTGACATGCATTTTCTTATTGACTAATGAATGATGTTGAGCATCTCTTCATGTGTCTGTTATCCGCTTGCATATCTTCTTGAAGAAATGTCTATTCAAGCTCTTTGCCTATTTTTAGCTGGGCTATCTTTTTGTGGTGGAGTTGTAAGAATTCTTTATGTATGCAACATACAAATCCCTTATCAGACATGTGATTTGCAAATATTCTATCCCATTACATAGGTTCTCTTTTCATTTTTTTGATTCATTAAAATTTTATTTTATATGTTGTGCTTAATTTCCTGCTTCCCTGATAGACACAGCAGCTTTAGGTGGGGTCCTCTTAGGAAGGTCTAAGTCTTTTGCCCAAGTGGACATCACAGGTCCCTGTTTCCTTCACTCACAGGAAAGTAAAGAATTGGGTGAAAGAGAAATTATGAGGAAAGTAGTTTCATAAGTTTAGAACAGTGACCTCATTATGGACCCTGGGATGTAAATTCTGGCTCCATGTCTCAGTAGCTGTGAGACCCTGGGCTAACTCCTGGGCCTGCCAATCCTATTTCCTCTTCTGTATGGTGGGGACAGTGACAGTGTGTGCCTCCTAGGGCTGCTGTGAGGTTCATGCAGATGATCCATTTAACAAAAATAATGAAAACAATATTAGCTACTCATAATATTTTTGGTGAAGAAATATTTTCACAATAGGTACAAGTTAGCACATTCGCTTTTTTATTTTTATTTTTTTATTATACTTTACATTCTGGCATACATGTGCAGAACGTGCAGGTTTGTTATATAGGTATACATGTGACATGATGATTTGTTGCACCCATCAACCCGTTGTCTACAGTAGGTATTTATCCTAATGCTATCCCACTCCTTGCCCCCAACCCCCTGACAGGTCCCAGTGTGTGATATTCCCCTCCCTGTGCCCATATGTTCTCATTGTTTAACTCCCACTTATGAGTGAGAACATGTGGTGTTTGGTTTTCTGTTCCCGGGTTAGTTTGCTGGGAATGATGGTTTCCGGCTTCATCCATGTCCCTGCAAAGGACATGAACTCATTCCTTTTTATGGCTGCATAGTATTCCAAATGCCCATCAATGTTAGGCTGGATGAAGAAAATGTGGCACATATTTTTTATGTATCCTCTTCAGCAACAGGTCTAAAGCACAGTCTCTATGTCAGAATGGCTATTTCTTTAATTTCAACATATCAGCACTTACTTCTTTTTTTCTTTCCAAAGCTACTTCCTTTCTAGGAAAAAAACTCCTTCTCCAGCCTCCATTCCTTTTAGCACTACAGTGAGCATAGTATGAACAGCGACAGCCATTCTTGAAGCTTCAGTTGTAGCCGGATGGAATGGGGTAGCTAAATCCACCACAGTCCCGATACCCAGTGAGCTTTCTCTATGCCTACTAGAGGCTTGGAAAGAAAATAGATCATTATAATCATAATCAACTAATCAAAAACTTTAATAAACTATGAAATGGTATTTCCTGAGTACGTCTTGTGTTTTTACAATCCGAAGAAGAAGAAAAAAAGAGGTACAGAGCTCAGACCAGCAATAAAACAAGTAATCCACAATAAAGTATCAAGTATCAAGTATAATAACCCTTTCAAAGACAGAAAGACTAAACTTTGCTGAACAGGAAATTAGAGAATTCCGTATACTAAGGTGTCAATTGCAAGGCATCCACGAGTAGTTAAAGGTGGAAGAAGAGAGAGCAGAGGCTTGTGTTCTGATGAAAAACGCAACACAGAGTGTGAACTTCAGCACCCATGTGTTACCAGGCATTTATGGGCGCAGCTCAGTGACAGTCAATGGAGACCCTGACAACGTAAGCGACAGAGGATCTACCTACTCAGTGGAGAGCTTACTCCTTTCTTTCTTTATTTCTTTCCAAAGCTACTTGCTTTCCAGGAAAAACTCCTTCCCCAGGCTCCGTTCTTTTTAGCACTACACTGAGAGTAATATGAACAGCAGCTGCATCTGGGTCAAACATGGATACGGTGGCTTCAAGGCTTTTCAAAAATGTCCACCAAAGTGCCCCAAATAGCAGAGGAATAAGATGCAGTCACACAGATAGCAGGGGCCTATCCCTAAACAGTCCTACAGAAGACCAAAGTTTCCTGAACATTTGTGGCCTCTCTCAGAAGGTTGTCCAAGATCTGTGTTTAATTCCTTGATATGTTTAAAAAAATATTTTACATGAAAATGTATTAAATAATTTTCAGAGTAAAAAGGTGGGTAAAAATGCTGCTCTAGGAGACCCTTTCTCCTCTAGTTTCCCATACTTTATTTTTCTTTTTTTCTTTTTTTGGAGACAGAGTCTTACTCTGTTTCCCAGGCTGGAGTGCAGTGGCATGATCCCAACTCACTGCAACGTCCACCTGCTGGGTTCAAGCGATTCTCATGCCTCAGCTTCCCGAGTAGCTGCGATTACAGGCACACACCACCAAGCCCAGCTAATTTTGTATATTTAGTAGAGACGGGATTTCACCATGTTAGCCAAGTTAATCTCGAACTCCCGACCTCAGATGACTCACCTGCCCTGGCCTCCCAAAGTGCTGGGATTACAGGCGTGAGCCACTGCACCCGGCCAGTTTCCCATACTTCTTGGCACACTGATTTGCATGCCAGTTTCAATAGCATGGGTTTCAAAAAAGTTAAATTCCAGAAAGAAAGTGAAACGGAAAGATCTTAGGAATTATGGGAGTGCAGAGGAGGCAGCATTCGCTGAGGTTGGGCCAGGGATGGGCCGGCCTGGAACGTGGGGAGAGGTGGGGAGCCCTTGGGAAGGGACGGCAGACACCACTGTTTCCCTGTGAGCCGGCATCCCCTCTTCCATGATGCAGAGCCTGGATCTCGTTTAGGCAGCAACAAGGCCAGCACTAGGGGTTTGGACTAAACTCTTCTAGACTATCCCTTTCCCTCTGTCAGATGCTGTCTTTCCACACCTTGCCACCAGAGAGCCAGAGGAAGTGTGCAGCCCATTGGCAAGAAGGGGAGTTATGCTGCAACTTCTGTAAAAGCTATTTCATCCCTTATAAAAAAAAAAAAAAAAAAAAAAAAAAAAGAAGCAAAAAACCCCAGCAGACTGGCACCGTGCACACTCGTGCGCACACACACACACGCACACCTAGACTGGCACCGTGTTGTGCACACACACACGTGCACACACACACATGCACACCTAGACTGGCACCGTGCACACTTGTGCACACACACACACACACACACACCTGCGACAGCTTTCCCTCCCTCCTGTGCATTGCTGGCTCACTCCTCTGGGTCTTTGGAGACGTTATTTTTTAAAGCCGTAGCTGGTGCCTCGTGGCTGGGAAGGAAAGTCCAAAAGAACTGTAGAAAATGTCAAATCCAATGCCTGGATATCACTCAGCCATTTGGCTGAACTTGGAACCACCAGTCTCCAGCATTTTCGTAATCTTATGAGTCAGTCTTCCTCCCCCCTCCTCCCAGATCATGGGAGCAGCCTCTGAACTTGCTCCTGTCCCCATCCTCATCCCTTCCCAGTCCTGCACCGGCAGCAACAGTAACCCTTTTAGGGCCTAAGGAAGGTGAAGGCAGACTCCTTCTTTGTTCAGAACGCGCAAGGCCTCACACTTTGCTCATTCAGAACACAGGCAGTCTTCCCGCGGGCAGCAGGCTTACCTGTCTGCCCTCCCCTCTCACCGCATTGACTCTGATCTCGCCCCGCCCTCACTCCACCCCCACCACATCAGGCTGCTCAGGCTTCTTGCAGTTTCTGGAACCTGCCGGGCAGGCTCCTCCCACAGGACACTTGTCCTGCCTTCCCCTTGGTCTAGGCTGAGATAAACACAGGACTAACTCCTCAATGTCCTCCAGTCATCGCTGCTATAATCATGCTGTTTTTAAAATGCAAACCACACCCACTCACCTCCCAGTAGCTCCATCCTCCTGTCTTCCTCTAGCCCTTCCACATGCTTAGTACTTCTTCGTGAACATAATTTACTGATTTATACTATTATGGTTAATTGTCTATCTCCTCTTCCTGGAATCAAAGTCCCATAAGTTTCTATTTCTAGTCTGTTTTGCTGATGTAATCGAGGTTGAAGCACAGAGCTTGGCACAGGGTGGATGCCCAGCAAATATGTGTTCCATAAAATATGTGTCAAATTCTATTTCTGCAGTAGCACAGTGACTCTGACAAACCCTCCGAAAATGTGTGATGATTGAATGAAAATATAATTTAGCAAACAAAAATTTACATTCTACCACCTTTACAAAATGAATCTGATACAGAGAACGAGATGATTTTCCAATACAGTCACAAAGTCCATGAAGTTTAAAATAAGTACAGATTATTTATTTTAAATACATACGTAAAATAGAAAGCTTAAAATGTACTTGAAATATAAAATGGACTTAAAATGTAAAACTTGATCAGAATTATTGTGAAAAATATTGCTGCATGGACAATGCCAAGGACATGTTACAAAACTATTGTTACTTATGACTCTACGAATATTGCTTCTAGGTCTCAATCTCCTTTCTATCCACAGGAGAAAAAATGATGATTTGTTTGAACAGCACTCCAGGTCACCTCCTCAAGGGCCCTCTCTTCATCCTTCTGCCCTATGTGCATATTAGCCCACAAACGTGGGTAAACTCTTTCATTTACTTTATCTGCTTGCATTCGCATCTGCCTAGCTTTTCTGGGAGAAAGTCCTAAACTAGGAGCATTGGCTGCACAAAAGAATATATTTTCTAGTCCCAACTACTATCTTTGTAGTCACCCCAATGAAAAACACGTATTCCTTTTATTCCATTCCACAATGAAACTGCGTCACTGTCTCGGGTCAATACCCGAGGTTCATTGTCTGACGCCAAGGAAATCAAGGACGTGGACACACAAGAAGTGAGTTTAAGAGCAGAGGTTTAATAGGCGAGAGAAAAAAGAAGACAAAAGCTCTCTCTCTTACAAAGAGAGGGGGCTCCGGAGTGGGTCTTCAGGTTCCGTGGTGAAATGCAAGGGGTTTAATAGATGAGCTTGAGGAGGTGGAGTCTGATTTACACGGTGCATGACAGATCAGTTGGACCGGGCGTACCTCTTGCGTAGTGTGTGAAGAAGCTGGTCATTCCGCCCTAATCTTTTATTATGCAAATGAGTTCTCTACCTGGCTGGTGCCACGGTGCCTGCTTCTTTTTTTTTTTTTTTTTTTTTTTTTTTTTTGAGACGGAGTCTCGCTCTGTCACCCAGGCTGGAGTGCAGTGGCCGGATCTCAGCTCACTGCAAGCTCCGCCTCCCGGGTTCCCGCCATTCTCCTGCCTCAGCCTCCCGAGTAGCTGGGACTACAGGCGCCCGCCACCTCGCCCGGCTAGTTTTTTGTATTTTTTAGTAGAGACGGGGTTTCACCGTGTTAACCAGGATGGTCTCGATCTCCCGACCTCGTGATCCGCCCGTCTCGGCCTCCCAAAGTGCTGGGATTACAGGCTTGAGCCACTGCGCCGGTGCCTGCTTCTTTACTGCACACATGGTTGACAAAGAAAAGAGAAAAATGAAGCCTCCATGTTGAATACGGCTGGCCCTCAGGTAGCCTTTTCCTGTTGGCACAGCTACCAGCATTCACCTGTTCAAGCTTCCTGCTTGCTTATCTGTGTCTGCAGCTCGATTTCACAGGCTGCTCTTTGTTAGAAAAGAAATGAGTTGGGGGCTGCTTTTTGATAAAGGGGAGACCTTACCGAGGACTCTTTTACCTTCACTATTTGCCTAAATAATTTCGGTCTAGCTCCTGCATCAACACCATGTCCAACCTCCTCTCGCTGCTTCCACACTCACATCCTGGTCCCCGCTTGCTGATTCCCTGCTTTCAATTCTGCTTTTCCAAGAAGATCCAGACCAGCCTTTGCACAGATGTTCTGTGTCTTCGCTCCACCTTTGGTACCACTTTTCCACTTCTTGTTTTTCGACTTTTCCATTGCTGTATAACCTTCATCTAGCAAATTATTATTAATTTTCGTTTTTCTGTTTTCAGACAGGGTCTCACTCTGTCATGCAGGCTGGAGTGCAGTGGTGGGATCATAGCTCACTGCAACCTTGAACTCCTGGGCTCAAGCAATCCTCCTGCTTCAGCGTCCCGAGTAGCTGAGAATACAGGCACATGCCTCCACACCCACCTATAGAGCAAATTATTAAAACCCAAATCTTCTATTTGCTTTCTAATTTATGTATTTTTAAGTTATTATTTTAGTGCTTATCCTAGACATCCAAAGATTACAAAAGGCACTCCTGACTTACCACAATCCACTGTAAACCAACTCACTTACCGCTACTGAAACATGACAAGCACCTTAAAATTGTCCAATGCCTTTACTCTTCTTTCGCCCTTCGCACTATTTTGATATACTACTATATTCTACATATTATATATATGCACGTGTGTGTATTACGGACTACATAAGATAGTCTTTTTGTTCTTGTTTTATAAAGCCAATATATTTGTCCTTTTGAGTAGAGTCCTTCCTTCCTGCAGTGTTATCCTATCTGGAGTCATTTCCTTTTTTAAAAGTCTTTTTTAAAATATCTATATTTATTTATTGATAACTGACAAATACTAATTATGTATAATTTTGGGATATAATATGATGCTTTGATCTATGTATATATGTATATGTATATATTAGAGAAATACTCAATCGAGCTAATTAACATACCTATAACCTCCACCAACTTATTATTCTTTTGTGCTGAGAAAATTAAAAATCTATTTTTTTTTCTTTTTTTGGGACAGAGTCTTGCTCTGTCGCCCAGGCTGGAGTGCAGTGGCCGGATCTCAGCTCACTGCAAGCTCCGCCTCCCAGGTTTACGCCATTCTCCTGCCTCAGCCTCCCAAGTAGCTGGGACTACAGGCACCCGCCACCTCGCCTGGCTAGTTTTTTGTATTTTTTAGTAGAGACGGGGTTTCACCGTGTTAGCCAGGATGGTCTCGATCTCCTGACCTCGTGATCCGCCCGTCTCGGCCTCCCAAAGTGCAGGGATTACAGGCTTGAGCCACCACGCCCGGCCTAAAAATCTATTCTTTCAGTAATTTTGAATTACACGGTACATTATGATTAACTGATCACATTGCCTCCTCCTCTTCAACCTTTCAAATCTCCCTCTGCCTCCCTCTTCCTAGGCCTTTTGTGATTATGTTTGGGATAATCCAAGAAAATGTCCTCAAGAACCCTAATTTAATTCCATCTATAAAGATGCTTTTTAAAAAACAACATTACATTTACAGATTCCAGAGATTAACACATGTATATCTTTTTCAGCCTTCCACAGACGCAGAGCAAATTACCACATTAGCAACTTAGAATAACACACATTTATTTTCTCACAATTTCCATGGGTCAGGACTTTGGGCACAGCTAAACTGGGCTCTCAGCTGAGGGTCTCACAAGGTGACAATCAAGGTATCAGTCGGATACATTGGGGAGCTCAAAGTCCTCTTCCAGGCTCACACAGTTGTTGGCAGAACCCAGTTCCTTGCGGTTGTAGGTCTAAGACTTCTGCTTCGTTGCTGGCTGTCAGCCAGGGCCACTCTCTCGTCCTTGCCATGTGGCCCTGTCCCAGAATGCAGAGCACACAGCACAGTTTACATTTTTAGGGCAGGCAGAAGAATCTCTGTCTCCAGCCTGCCAAGCCAGAGCCTATATAATGTAAGCTCGTCAAGGGAATGACATCGCCCTCAGCTTTGCCATATTGTCTTGGCAAGTCACAGCTTCCAGCACACTCAAGAGATGGGACTTACACAGGGTATTCCACATGGGTGATTACCCTAGTGTGTGTCCACTGCATGTAGCAATAAAATAAATGGTAATAATGACAGCAGAAGTGGTACTTCAACTGAGAAGTGTTATGGTTTGAATGTATCCCCCCCAAAAGCATTTGGGGACAATGCTTTTTGGGGGACACGTGTAAGCCACAGCACTTTTTGGCAAGTTAATCCCCAACGCAACAGTATCGCGAGCTGGCGCCTAATAGGAGGTGTCTAGGTCATGAGGGTTCCATCCTCATAAATGAGTTAATGCCAATTATAAAAGGGCTTGGGGTGCTGCAAGTTCAATCTCTTGCCCTTCCATCTTCCACCGTGGGATGATCCGGTCAAGAAGGCCCTCTTTAGATGTGGGCCTCTTCGTCTTGGACTTCCCAGACTCCACAACCATGAGCCAAATAAATCTCTGTTTTTTCATAAGTACCCAGTCTGTGGTATTCTGTTATAGCAGCACAAGAGGTATTTCCAGTGAGTATGAAGAATGCACAAATCATGGGAATAAACTTTGGCATAAAATAAAATAGATAGTTTAATTATTTCAAACCCTAAACCAAATCACTACTGCTCCAAATTATGGTTTACAACTATGATGGCATTCATAGTCTGGCCCAGTTATCTCACCCTGAGAAATTTGTACTAAACTAGTAATTCAAAGGAACTCCCTTCCTCCGAATGAAAAGCTTTAAACTGGAAACAGGAGCCCACTTAGCAGGTCCCACAGTTCTGGCAAGGACTGACTCTGCTGCTTTGTGTGAGCAAAATTAACCAGCAGCACGGCTCAGAAGGTCCTGGGAGCCTGTGGCAACATCGGGGAGCAGGTGGGGCTTAGGTCAGCTCTGAAAGATGCGACAGGTATGTGGAGAGGACAGGAAGTTGCCCAGGTCAGAAAATCTAGTATGTGTTAGGCATGTTCACAAATAAGCCCATCTATCAGCTGGCTACAGAGAAGGATACACAGAACTGAGAATTAGCAAGGTCCTCTAACACATGCATCCCAGACTCCTGTGCCCTCCAACAGCTATAGTGCCCTTTATTTTATAAATAACAATAACTTCAGCAACTACACCCGGCACTGCGGTAAGCTCAGCCTTTCAGATTTCCCTCGTCCAGTGGCTCTAGGAATCCACAGCAGTGTCTCCGGGTTCCATGAGTCATGCTCGCTGGCTGTGCCAGCCATTCCTCCGGAGTGCTGAGAGGCTTCTGCAGGTGACCTCAGGGCTTCAGGAAAAAATGGTGCAGCTTCTAGGCTACCAACCAACAGAAATGTGACTCCATGCAGGACGGAAGCAGCACAGTGCACTATTAAATCAAGCAGTGTAATTTCTTAATTTTTCAAACTATTTGAAAAGCAGAAGCTTAATGTAACCATAAGTCTCACTAAAATATTTTTACCAAAACAAAGATGTAGAAATAGAAACACTATCAGCAGTATTTAATTAGCCAGTTTTTCTTACTATTAGACATAAGGGCTTACACATTATTGGAATGCAATAATGCGAAGTGTCGATTCAGTCATCTTAGGCTGAAGTAAATCAGAGTAAATCAGGGTGACATGAGGTCCCTGAATTGCAAACAAGCAGCTCGGAATATTATCTCATAAGCACGAGAAAGTGTTTGAAATCTACTAGCAGGCTGATATGATGAAAGCTTAAATGAAAATTCTCACGGCTGCAGCACGCAGAATATACTGGAAATCTGAACCAAGCACTGGTTCTAATTGAGGGCAGTGGCAATGGATTTCATGCTAGAGACATTGCTAAGGAAGAATTTTTATGGAATGAAGTTATGTAGCTGTTGGGAGAAAGGGAGAGAGGGAAATCTAGACAAAATCAAGGCTTTGAACATGGACAGTGAGGTGAAGAAGGACACAGCCAACACAAATGGGGCAGTCACAAGGGCAGCCCTGAGAAGGCAGAAGCCAGGAGGCAGCCTTTGCACAGGCTTAATTTCAGTGACTCCAGCAAGTCTTCACGAACATTGCCAATGAGTAGTTGTAGGGAGGTTGCCAATACCTCTGCTTCAATATCATCAAGGATACAGTGACATACTCCAAACTCTGCTTATGATAGACACTCAACACAGGGTTTGGGGATGAAAGATTGAAAGCATCAATGAATTACTTTAGCTGGAAAGACAGGAAGGTAAAGAAAAACATTTAATAATTACATGTGACCACTTTCAATGTTCACTTATCTTCAAATAGCCTTGTGTCCACTCTATCTGCACACAATCCAAAATAACTCAAGAGTTACAATAATTAACATTAAAGGTAGACAAACTGAGAAGAATGGACCTCCTTCCTTCAGTATCCAGTGAGAAATATGTTAAAATGCACAAATAAATAAAGATTTCTGTAAAAAAGGAAGTCCAAGTAAAACTGCTTAAAATAGGAAAGATAAATTCAGACAACACCCAAAAGATTGATTCTCACCTGGAGTTTATGATAGTCAGAAGGCTTAAATATGTTTTCTCACTATCTCTTTGGATTCCACCCCACTGGATAGGGGTGTTTTGAAATACTGCATGAGCTGAAATGTCTTTGAATAAGAATTAATCCAGACTTGAATTAACAGGTGGATGAATAAGTAGGCAAAGATTGAAAATAGTGTTGATTTGTAGGCAGAAATTCAAGATGGTAACATGTAGTAAATTCCCTCTTGGTTGTTTGAAATAGACCCTCCAGTCACACAGTGGGCTCCAGAGACCCTCTCACCACATGCCTGTTTTCTGGCCTGTCCTTGTTTTCAGACACCGTAGGGTCGATGGAGTTGAGGACAGTGTCTGTCTCCTCTCTCTCCCATGAAGAAATGCAGCGCACGCGGTGGGCAGGCCTCCACTTTTATGTACATGTTTACCTCCATAAAACAGTCATTGAGGGGCTGTTTGAGCGTGAGGGTTAGTTCTCAACATCCTTCCAAATCTGTCTTCACGGAAAAGTGATAATTCACCAATAAAAACATGAAGGCCAGGAAAAGAGGGGAGGAAATAATAGTGTCATCAGTAGCTGTGAGCTAACAACAGTGTAACTGGAGGAAGAGTGGCTTCTTAAACCAGAAAGGTAGGTCCAGCACCCTACTAAATAACACTGTGACATGGCACAAGTCATTCACCCTCTCTGATCCAAAGATGTTTTCATCTTCCAAAGCAAAATTGTTATAGCTGCCCACTCTACTTCCTAGGGCTGTAGTGAGGGATAAATGATTAATGCAGATGTAGTCTGTGGGGATAGTGACCAGGAGGAATAAAAAGTACAAAAATACTTTACAACATCAAGAAGATTAGACTAAACAATAAGAAAAATTTGTTTTATTTCAAAATGCCTAGTCACTCATCCCAGGATTGGGAAATTCAGTGGCGTAATGATGTCCTTAAGACTGGATTCTTAAGACTGGATCCTTAAGACTGGATCCTTAAGACTGGATCCTTTGCACCTCACATGAGTCCACCCTCATTCCAGCTGCTGGATCTGCTCAGGGCCACAGGACAGCAGGTGCCCTGAGCATCATAGTATTGCCCACTGCATGCTCAGGCAGCAGAAGACATGGTCACCTTCTTGCATTTCTGTGATTTTCTTTTAAAAGTCACTTTACCAAGGTATAAATTACACACAATATCATATCCATTTTATGTATGCAATTGAGTGCATTTTGACAAATGCAATTACACACTTGTAATCTCCTGCAAAAGCTGTAGAGTTCTCCATCACCTCAAACGTTTCCCGTGCACTCCTCTCCAGTCCATCCTTTTCCCACCCTGCCTCTAGGAAGCCAGGACCTGTGAATGTCAGTGTGGATGAGTTTGCCTGGTCCAGGACTTCCTAGGGGTGAAATCAAACAGGATAGGTGCCCTTGGCCTGGCCTTTCACTCAGCAGCCAGTGTTGGAGATTGACCCATGCTGCTGTGCCCGCTGCAGCTGTCTCCTGGGGACCGCTCCATAGCACTCCGTCCTTTGGTGGAAACACTGTCGCTTGTTGATGCACCCACCTGATGATGAACATTTGGGTTGTTTCCAGTTTGGGGTGAAATAAGGAACGCATCCATGAACACTCACGTGCACGTGTACCCAAGGCTTTGTGTGGATACACGTGCTCATTTCTCTTGAGTAAATTCTTATCAATGGGATGGCAGGATTCTTTGCTGAGTTCATATTTAACTTCATGAGAAATGGCCACACAGATGGCCAGAGTGGAATACGGTTTCACTCACCTGCCAGCAACGTGGGGGAGTAACGGTTGCTCCACACACTCGCCAGCACTTGTCATTCTCCATCTTTTTAATTTTACTTGCGCTTTTTCTTCATTAACGCTAAAGGTGAAATGCAAGAATGATTGTCCCAGAAGCCCAAGCTGAAGGCCTGCCCTCCTGTTTCACAGGACAGAACTATGTCTTTCCATGTCACAGGACAAGAGAGGTGGAATTAGCATGATTGTTTCCAATCAACTAAAATGCATGCCCTAGACCCCAGAGTGAGTTTTAGATTTAGTGTGGAGACCTGAACCTAAACGGCCTCTATTAGGAGTAACGGGAAACAGCTCTTGGACAGAGTTAAGTCTCTTTCACTATTAAAAAAAAAAAAAAAAAAAAAAAAAGGCCCTTGTATGTAAAAAAGGTATTATGTATGTAAAATATAACTATATATTCAAAAAATGCATACAGATCAAAGGCCATGTGAACCATGGATTGACTTATTTTTTCAATTAAGCATTTACGTACCCATTTGTTTTTCATTCAGTCAATACATAATTATTAAACAACTATGTTGTGAAAAGAATGAGATGCTAACAGGAAGAGAAATGTGGCCTACTGTATACTACCTAGAAGAGTTAGCACAACCCTGTACGGCTAAGTTTCACTCACCTTCATCATAAATATATAAATGGATGCCAATCTATTTCTTAAACTATTTAATCAAAATGCAGTTTCTAACGTAGTTGGGTTGAGGTATTTGATAATATTCTCTTGAAGAACAGTCCAATCTTCTCTGCCATAAATTGATGAAAGTAATGTTTAATTACCTATTTCTTATATACTAAAAGCTATAGAGAATGAAAATGGCAGAATGTCTTAGAGAATCATACACAGAGAAACCAAAACTATTCTAGAGGTGCTGTGCTTGAAGAACGATTACACAGTATTTTGAAAAAGAAAGAAAGTAAAATCAATCAGTTACATCGATGATCTCAGGAATTCCATCACCAGCCGATCCCAGTTTCTGCAACCAGGGGTGCCCACGTTCCACAGGCCGTGTGCACAGTGGGGCGGAGGCATGGGCAGAGGCTGGTGCTCTCACCTCCCACACTGAGGCCGGTGCCTATTGGCAAGCAGGATCTGTCCATTTCATCTGGTCACTTTGGATGTCAGTGAGTTGTGGTGATATATACATAACCAGGTGCTGTTCTTAACTAGGTATCATTCTACACCTATTGCTCCAATAAATCTCAACGGCATCTTAAAGCAAAGGAGACACGGCCGCAGTCACGTTGACAGAGGACCTGGCTATTAAGCTGTCTGCAGACTCCAGAATCAGTGAAATGTTTGACAGCGCAGGGACAAATACGTATTAGCAACATTTCTTAATCCATGTTTCAAGGGCAGGATTTGAAACCATGCTTCTGCACGGAGCAGGCTACAATGGCTGGAAGGATACTGTCATAAAGAAATGCCAGAGGCCACGCCGTGATCACTCCCAAGACCCTGGACTCACCAGGCTCCCTTGGACAGAGCATATCTCATAAGACAGAAGATGTGGAGCTCTGACATGAACAAAATAAAAAATTAAAAAACTTAATAAAACATTTTTTCAAAGGAGTGATCAGACTAACCCCATGGTCCTGGAGCCCCATGTTCTTCATTCCTGGAGAAGCAACATTAGTTGGGAAAACTCAATCTGTCCAAACTATGGAAAGGTCTGTTTGTGACAAAAGGTCTGAGGCAGCCAGAAGGAAGGATCCTCACCCAGGCAGATCAGTAGTCTGTGCACACACACGCTTGCCTCTGTCCACACACACTGTGACCCTCTTGCACGAAAGTATAAATAAATAAGGAGCTCCAAATTTAGCCACTGTCCAGCCTAAACTCAAACACCACAGTAAGACTTGGCAAAGTTATAAAATCGTATAGGTTAGACCTCTTTATGATGGACAACATGTAATACCAGATAGTATCTTTCTTTCAATGACTTATTTGTCCTCTCTAAGCCAGTGTGTGAGAGCACTGGCTTCTGTGAAGTTTGTTGGGCATGGTTTCCAGCAGAGAGGACTCCCCAGCATATCCAATAGGGCCGGCGGTGGCAGGACGGCTGCTCACACAGACTGTGCTTCTCCACCTCCAGGAGGAAGTTGTGCTCCCAGATTTGGGTGAATGATCTTGAACGCAAAGATGAGACCTGAGTTTTTAAATGTTTTCCTGCTAGATGAGAACGAACTGCAGCCTAACACTGAGGAAGCTAGAGGGGAGGGGCTTTACCAGCCTGGGAGCCCCGCATCCCACAAGGCACAGTGTTGCCGCATCCGGGCAAGTGTTGGTGGGCGGTGCTGGCCATGGCGCTGCTCCAGGGGCCCAGTTCTAGACCAGAGGTTGGCACTTCCTTCCTCCAGCTGGAAGCCAGCTGGAGCCCAGTCGAGGATGCAGGACAAGCATCCCCGCCGCAAGCCCGCTCCCCATCCTGCCCTGGTTGCAGGCCTGGTACCAATGCATTTAGTGGCCACATGTGGCCACAGAAACAAGGGAGAGACAGGAGAGTGAGGAATTCTTCCTGATGCTGGTGTGCAGGTGGGAGACACACGAACCAGCGAACAACAGGGTAGGTTTCATAAAGCCGCATTCCTTTCTCTCCCTAGCTTGCTGTCACCCTCGGGAAGATTAAATAAAGAAGCAGCTATTGATCTGTGAAACATAATCTAATTTCAAAGGAAAACTCTCCATACGCCATATTCATCGTGGGTGGCAGCAGCAACTATTTGGTCAGCAGCCCCCGGCTACTGTTCCAGGACTTCACTGGTCTTTACAGCAGTCTCAAATCCTGCAGATCAAGGCAGAGGGGGCACACAGGGACTCATGGGCTGGGCGCCATGGATCTTCGAGAACAGTTCCTGGACAAACACACACAGGTCCCTCCATAGAGCCTCCCAGGCAGTCATCTGTGTCAGGGCATCTTTAGGGGTGTCTGTGGAGTAACGGTGAACAGCTCCAGATGCTGATGGGGCTTAACCTGTGCATTCCTGCTGCGGGGGACGTGGTGCCCTCCTGCCTGCACCAACTGCTTCACTAGCTGCACTGCGGGTGCACTGGGGCCTCGCCTGCAGCCCCCATGAAACTGAACGCCTGTCTCTGTGGCCGAGGTAAAGACACCAGAAGAAAAGCAGTATCTGTAAAGGAGGCATTTGCCAAAAATTAGTAAGAAATGCTGGTAAGGCCGGATGCTGTGGCTCACACCTGTAATCCCAACACTTTGGGAGGTCAAGGTGGGTGGATCACCTGAGGTCAGGGGTTCGAGACTAGCCTGACCAACATGGTGAAACCCCATCTCTACTAAATACAAAAAATTAGCTGGGCATGGTGGAGGGCACCTGTAATCCCAGCTACTTGGAAGGCTGAAGCAGGAGAGTTGCTTGAAACTTGGAGGCAGAGGTTGCAGTGAGCCAAGATTGTGCCACTGCACTCCAACCTGGGCAACAGCATGAGACTCTGTCAAAAAAAAGAAAGAAAAGAAAGAAAGAAAGAAGGAAAGAAAGAAAGAGAGAGAGAAAGAAAGAAAGAAAGAAAGAAAGAAAGAAAGAAAGAAAGAAAGAAAGAAAGAAAGAAAGAAAGAAAGAAAGAAAGAAAGAAAGAAGAAAGAAAGAAAGAAAGAAAGAAAGAAAGAAAGAAAGAAAGAAAGAAAGAAAGAAAGAAAGAAAGAAAGAAAGAAAGAAAGAAAGAAAGAAAGAAAAGGAAGGAAGGAAGGAAGGAAGGAAGGAAGGAAGGAAGGAAGAAAGAAAGAAAGGAAGGAAGGAAGGAAGGAAGGAAGGAAGGAAGGAAGGAAGGAAGGAAGGAAGGAAGGAAGGAACTCTGATAATAGTGGACAGCCCATGGTGAGCCCTGAGGATGTGGCCCTGGACATCGAGTCCTCATCAGCCTGGGAAGTGAAGTTTAAGTGCCTTAAGTGCCTCCTCCACAGTTAGCACCACCCGGAAAAGAAGGCGTTAGAACATCAGACACAGGAAAGCAGCATCACTCCGGAGTACATGGCTGTAATTTCAAGATGTCTATAAAGGGGTAGCACTGCCCGGTGGTATGTTTCCTGATGCCAACCTGCCTCCTTCCTAGTTCACAGGTATACTAGAGAAAAACTCTTGCAACATGGCTGAACCTATTTGGGAAGCTTAGATCAAGTTGGCTAGGAGGCCAGGAAATTAACAGAATAACCCATCGAGGTCTCTTCCAGTGTGTGTTACCAAGAAAAGTGAACAGAATTTCCTGTTTCAGTATTTGTTAAAGATTTCAGGCAAGCATCTCTTGAGATCTCACTCAATTAATATAAACTCAGCTGAATGCACTTCATCCCAAAGAGGCTTGATTCCAGCAAGATGTTCTAAACCCCAGAAATCGAAGGCTTCGTTCAGTAGGCCTCTGCTTCATCTCAAGAAGCTAAAACCTAGAAAGACCCTGCAGAAAGCATCAAAACACCGCCATTCCCTAAAAAGATTGTTGGTGGTTCCTGTTGCCTAGGATTAGCCCTGCAATTACAACTCATGAGCAGTCAGTTTTCGTGAATCAGTGTAGAACTATCACTGTTTTATGGCCTTTAAGAATAACTGTAAAGATATTTTACTTTTTATCTAGATTCAAAACAAGGACACGGTTTAAGCAAAAAAAAAAAAAAAAAGGGGGAGGGGAAATCAATAGTTTTGATTACAGATTATTAAAGAAAAAAAAGAAGCCTCCTGGAACTTTTCTGGCTTATTTAAACGCTGGACAGAGTTTTCCCAGGCAAATTCCTCTTCTTAGAAAACCATGCTCTGCCTTATTTTTGTCATGCAAGTCATGCACATATACTATTTTTAGAAATTGTAGGCTAATTAAAATCATTTATCTGTGACAATTCTGCTAATTTTATTGTTGATGACCACATTCAAACATTTTATAATCAGCTTAGTAATTTTTGTCAAGACCACTAGTATCCTTTGGGTCAGCTCACGGTGTCACACCGTGCGTGGGGTGTTGCTGCCCCAGCTGGAAACCTCTGTGGCCAGGCACACCTTCTTCTTGAGTATCGCTCACACCCACTGGGCTTGTTCTGCCCCCTCGGCCTGGGAGGCTGTGCTTGGCTTGCACTACCAGCCCAGATCCCACACCTGCCAAGGGAAAGCCAGGCACAGGGAGGTGAGGGGTGTGAGGGCAAGTGAGGGCAGGATCCAACCACTGCATACACCAAGCACCCTGGCTGCTATGGCTAGGTGGGCAGCTCCAGGTACCAACAAAGGTGCTGGCTTTGTATGAGGCTGAAGCTAGACCAGATGTACCTCACACAGCTTTCACTGTGGGCACCTGTGTCTGGATTAGGGGAATGCAGTGGCACCCAGAATCTTGCAGATGCCAGGAGCCACAGAGCTCCAAAGAGGGTGTCACATCCCTGGCTCGGGGAGCCCCTAGGTCCGGGCTCCCCAAAGGATCACAGCTCTTCTCTCCTTGTTGCCCTCAATTTGGCGAGTGGTGGGAGCATGTTTCAGCCCTGCTTGTGTTACTGCTCTTTCAGTCCTGCCATTCAGCAGGTCCTGAGTTTTTGTCCCATAGCCAGGAAGAATGAGGTACACAGACAAGTGGAAGGTGAGCAAGGTAGAGAGAAGCTTCATTGAGAGACAAAACAGCTCTCAGGAGACCGAAAGTGAGTACCTCCTTTTGCAGGCAGGTTGTCCTGACAAGGGTCCACCTCTTAGCAGAAAGGAGACCCACAGTGCGCAGCTCCTTTTCCTAGGCAGGTTGTCCCAATGTCTCTGTGAGTCTGGCTGTGTCCAGGGTTTTTAAGAGCTTCAGAAAGGGGAAAGTGCATGTTGATTGGTCCATAGGTGGCCATGGGTAGGCCCAGGAAAAGCACCATAAGTTCTCACTTTGGGCTGCAGACTCCACCCAGAACCAATAGCCCAGCCCCCAGCTTCAGGCCATCCCTGGCTTGAAGGTGAAGCTTCACTGGGGACCTGCCCCTTTCCACCCAGGAGCGTATCTGCCTTCTGCCACCATCAATCATGTAGTCCATGGCTCCCAGGCTGTTCCTACCAAGTGGCACCTACAGGCCTGCACCCAACTGCCCTCAACCACCTCTTGGCCTCCCTCTCATGCTCGTCAGCACCCAAAGTCTGGAGGGGGCCAATGCATCAGGGGGCTGGCATGTCAGTGTCTCCCTGAGGGCACACATACCTGCCAGGTCATGACAGCACCCAGGCTTGACCTCAACTTTGCTCGGAAATCACAGTGGGCGATGGGAGTGGGGAGAGGCCAGGCAATGGGAGCAGGTACTTCTGAGTCTGCAGGGGCACGGGGGCTTACCAGGCCTCCTAAAAGCATAGGGATGCCGGGATATGCAGCCGCAGCTGGGTGGCTCCAGTTGTGCCTGGGAGCATAGGACTCTCACCCTGCCAACTCAGTAGGGGGTGGGGATCCCATTTGTCCCTGATTCCCACTGGCTCCATACCACTCCAAGCATGCAACCCCAGCCATGCCTCCCTCTCTGCAGCCAGTGTCTTCACAGTGGCAGCTCCAGATGGACCGCCGCCACCATCAACAGTAATTAGTAAAGTGTTTGACCAACGAGAAGAATAAGGCACTCATTCATCACTAAGTCACTGTTTTGCTCATCTTGACTTTATTGAGTTTAGCTTGCTAATAAGCCACCCAAGAAGTAAGTGAGAAAGGAGGAAGCTGGATGGAGGACATAAGATAAGAGTCACTATTTTTTCTTGGATTATATGACTTTTATCAACAAACTGTAAATCTGGCAAATCCACAGAGAGTTTTTCTTTCGTTGTGGCATGGGTGTTGATATTTTCATGGAGTCTTAATTGTAGGGAGTTCACCAACATTCAGACCTCCATCCCTCAACATACTTTTGACTAAACAACAAAATCTAGCCCTACACTAGCCTTTCTTGGTTCTACCTCCCAATGACATCTCAAGCCCTTCTAATTCTGCTCACCTCTGTGGGTGACCTTTGCCCGTGCTATGATCATCTTGGGCTTGCATGATCTCCTGACTGGATCTTCACTTTCTTTCCTGTCTCCCTCTGATCCATTCTAGACACAGTGGCAGAAATATTTTTATCTTAGATTTAATTTTGTTTACAGCTGAGTTCAATTAATTTTCTTCCACAGGACCTAAGCATTTCAGCCATGCCACTGTATTGTAATTCTCTGAATAATATCTATTCATCATCTGGTTTTGCAAACTGAATAAGGAGGTTTTCTTCTGAAAAACTTCACAAGTTAGTGAAAGATGAAGACACATAAATAAAAATATATCCCTTGTGGACTATGGTAGTGATATTACAGAGGGAAAAACAAAATCCTATGAAATATATTCGAGAGAGAAAAAAAAACTTGGACAGAAATTTGTTATCCAATTGATAATCATGTTTAACTTCTAACTCAGGGTCAACCTGAAGAGTTAATAAACATGAATTTTAAGTCTTCATTAAGGTCAATGATAAACATTACAAACACAATGACAGGGAAACATTGTCATGGAAACAATCATTTATCAAACTTCTTTAGGTAAAATAATTTAACCATGTGTGATGTTTTTAAATATTAGAAAGTGCTTATGAAGGTTTAGGATTACACCAAGGAGTTTCATGGGGGTCGTCTCACCTTGTCTTGACAATTACCCTATGAGTCAGGTGTTATCATTTTCACACAGGAAGCAGGTACAAGTAGGTCAAATAATGTACAAGTGATGACATCAGAACTGGAACTCAATAATTGTGACACCAGAGATCATACCTTCAACCACTGTGTGATTGAAGTCCTTATAGGCTTACAGAAGGCTTAATGTAAATTTTTAATTGGGAAGAATGACATAAACATTATGCAAAAAACCTGAAACCAGAAATATGTGAGATGAGCACCCATTCATTCACCAAGACACCACTCCCTTGCTTTTTACCTTCTGACCCCCACTTTTGCAAAATCCTAGAAACATGGAGGCTGTCATAATTTTAAGCAGTGCTCTGTAATTAAAATCCATACCTACAACGTAACTAGACTCAAATAACGCCCAAACTTCAAATTACCTGTAAGTAGAAAAATAACCCCTAGAGCATTATCCACTATTCAATTGCATGTTTTTGTGGAGAAAAAGGAAAGTCCAAGAAAAAAAACGTCATGGGGGAGCAAAGAGAGGAGTTAGCTGTAGGCCAAAGATTGATCCAAAATTACCACCAGAAAGAGAAAATCCATTATATGTGCAAAATGAAAGGAATCCTGAACAATCGGATGCTACAAAAAGGGAGCTATAAATGCAGTCAGTTTGAGCGGCAGCCTTTGATTGAAAGACAGTGCTTCTGGGGGAAGACAAACTTACAAAGGAATGATGAGGCATGCTTCGGATACTGGGTATAAAAGCGGATATAAACAAAATAGATAAATGTATGACCCTATGAGAATACCTCCACTGATGAAAATTCTCTAAAGAAACAACCACAAAGCAAAAGCAAAGTCAACACTCCAAATTGACGAAATATGCTAAGCAAGCATTTGGGGGTATGAATGGGGTGTGAATAACCATTTGGCAACCATCACAGCAATATCTCAATCACTCATGACTTAGCCTCTAGTGGATGCAAACCCATGGTGAATGTTTAATGAACAACAGGACAATTACATGGTCTCAAAGTATCCCCCCATAAGACACAGATTACAAAGGGAAAAACAGAACCTTTAAAGTAACTTTGCCATAAAAAAAATAGTAACTTTACAATATATGAACTTGTAGAGTTCACCTTAACCAGGTAATCAACGTAACATCACCAGAAATGAGACACCTAACATCATGTGCCTCCTGATATAATATACTTTGAAAATATTATTGTTGTGATAGTTAAAAAAACATAGATTCTAATCATGAGAAACATCAGACAAAACCAAATCAAGATTTATTCTATAAAACAAATTGCCTGTGCTCATCCAAAATATCAAGGTCCTGACAGTATGGGAAAACCAATGGACCACCACACATTTACAGCAGAAAGAGCCCTAATGATTGAATACTGCACAAATTTTGGCCCTAGAATTTTTTTCCTTAAAAGAACATTAACAGGAAAATTGGCAACATTTGAATTAAGATCTGAAGACCAGCTAGCTGATGATATAACATTTTTAATTAATTTAAATTAATTTTTTTAATTTTTATACGTGTGCCATGTTTTTATAACAGAGAATGTTCTTGTTTTGAGTGCAGAACCCTGGAGTATTTAAGGGTAAAAGAGAACAATGTTTGCAATTTCCTTTCAAATGGTTTAAATATATATATATAGAAAGAGGGAGAGAATCAAAAAGCAAAAGTGATAAAATGTTAACCTTTGAGAAATATGGGAGGGGGACATATAGGTATGTATGAATTATTTGTACAGTTTTCCTGAAAGTCTATAATTATGTCAAAATAGAAAAGTAAAAATTGTAAATTAGAACTTATCACTTCTAAGATAACAGCTAAGTCCAGTGATTTATCATTGATTATACAATAAAATAAATTTTAGATTAAAATAAAATCTGTGAGATTATTTCAAAAGCATGCATATGATACATTGTAAAATATAATTTTATATAAAATTGTGTATATTATAACTAATTTCATTACTGTGATGTTTTAGACCAATACCAAATTCCCTGTTGTTTCATGCTTTCTCTTCCTAGTATTTCTACTTCTAAAACCTCTTTAGTTCATTTTCTAACAAACAAAAGTTTGACCTTTGTTTGATATTTTAAATTTTTCTGTATTTCCAATATCTTTAAGGCAATTGAATGCTTACTACTCTTTATTCCAATTACTAATATCTCTTTATTCAGTACCATCTGCAAACTTCATGAAGCTTTTGTTTGAGCTTCTTCTATTGGATCATCAATTAAGACATAAAGCTGATCCAAATAGAAAATGCAGAGGTAGGCCAGGAGCCGACCTGAGGAAATATGGTATATGTTTGCATCTTCCATAAGCAGGTATTTGGTGCTTACTCAACGTGCTACTGTAGAATCATATCAAATCCCTTTCATAACCATGTTTAATAGTCTTATGCAAAAACAAAACCCTCATATTGGTATTTCATAAATGGTTTCTAAATTAGTCAAACTGCTCTTCAACTTTTTTAAAATATGTAACTATAAGATCTATCTCAAGAACATCTACTCCATTTTACTCATCAAGAATTTTTATGAAGTACCTATCTTGTTTAAGATACTTTGCTTGTTGCAAGAATCGAGATGAAAAAAGAAGTATACGGCATCACTTCTGTCCTCACAGAACATTCCTGGGCCCTGTACTCTGTAGATCTCTTTCCCAGTGTTATCACGTTCTTTATGTTTGTTTCCATCCCTGCCTTTCCCATGAAATAGAGATGTGCAGATTTTTATCTTCTATGCCTAGTAACTAGGACAATGCCTAACACTGGCATAAACTTGTAGAAAAATTAGTCTAATATTAAAGGAAGTAAAGGCACCGAGGGTCCTACTTAGCTAGATGGAAGGTGAGAAAAGATCAAAAAAGGGTGAGAACAGAAAGTCTGTTTGGATGCAGAGTAAATGAAGATGCTAAGAGGGTGAGTGGGTGGATGTGGGAAAGGCACACTCAGCCTCCATGCCTCTCAGTCACCCCAGTCTATCCAAGGCTTCCCTCAGGACCAGGCATGGTGTGGAGGGCAAGTATCCTTCAGTGGTGAAGCAGCCAAGATTCACAAAAAGGAGTGTCCTAAGGTGGAACTGGGGAGTGAAGGGGGGTGCTGTGTGGAAAAGAGGACCAGGTAATGAAAAGCACAACTTCTCCATATTCTTCAGAACCTCCTCCGATTCTCCACTTCGCCCCCAGAATAGAACAGAAGAGGTAGAGAGAAAGCTTCACTTACGAGAAATGAAGCCCAGCCTAAGGAAGAGGATTCGGGCAAGGCTTTGTGCTCCCGTCTTAAAGAAATGGCAGAGACAGTACGTAGAGATGACCAGCGAGAAGGTCCCAGAGACAGAACTTTCAGAGCTAAGACCAGAAAGCTTTGGGAAAACCACGGCAAGTTGTGAGCGCTAAGAGTAAGGAAATTCCAAGAAGGGCAGCATCTCCATGACCTGGGAGACCTAGAAGAGTCTCCAGATGGGGCAGGATGGGAGCTAAACACAGCCCTGAAGATGTACTTACATCAATATTAAATTGCGACACTCTTGAGAGTTATTGTTTTTTATGTTGAGCCTTTCTGCACAATGAGCCCTAGGCATGCAGCAAGACAGATGAGCCCCAAATCACACCAACTTCCAGGTCACACGGGCCCAGATGGTGGCTGGGGCCTCCATGGGGAGGAGGCCTGGGGATGAGAAATGCCTCTCTTGCTCTATTCCAGCCCTGAGAAGTGGGGGTGAAGGGAAGGGAAGCCCAACGGCTGCTGAATTACATTCTCTTTCCTTCCTCCGCTGGAAAAGGTAGTGTTGACCAAAGTTGTACAGACTCACAAGCAGGAGTTACCAGAGAATGACTCTCAAGATCTTATTTCATGCCAAGTTTCTGGGAACAAGGGCTAAATACTATATTGTAAGCAATGAACACTCAACAGCCACTTAGGTCTCCACTGTGACAAACTGAAATCAGCAATATATTTCTTGTTTCTAGATAAAAATATAAGTTCTATAATCAGTATACTTAATCTTCCAGTGAAACATCCTAATGCAACATTTGGTTTTCAAAATAAACAAATCACCTGTAGTGACAATATCCTAAGTTTCATGGGAACTTCTCAGGAGCATGGCTAAATGTGAGTCAATCTATAATAACTATAAATATCTTAATGCATTTATTCAATAAGCTTTTATTAATTATTAATGTACACAAGGCACTCTGGAACTAGGAATACAGAAATGAATAAGTGCATATAATTTAATTCAAATATCTCCTAAATTCTTATGCTTTGGGAGATAAAAGAAAAGGTATTAACTAACATTAGATTGTCCTTAGGTTAAATATATATGTTAAATTGTTAAATGGAATACCAATATATACTTATTCATACATATACACACTCATATATAATATATATAACATGTATAATGCCACTATATTAAATATATAATATATATAATGCCACTATATTAGATATGTATATAATATGTATACTATATATAATTATACATATATACACTGTATATGTATACATATATACATAATTACATAGATACAATATATAAATGCTATGTATTTTATATACGCTATTTTATATATGTGTATATATAATATATATAATGTCACTATATTAAACCAGTAGAGGAAAAACAAGAGAGGGATAAGGAAAATCTAAATCAAAACAACAAAATCGGGAAAGACAGAAAAAGGAATGTGTAAACATTTTAAAGTACTACAAAGAAGTAGATCTGAATATACCACAACTCAAACTCAACGTAAATAGACTGAACTCTCCATGAAATGGCAGTGTGTGTGAGATTAGACTAGGTAATTCAACTGCAGGCATATCTCGAAGATATTGCAGGTTCTGTGCCCAGACCACTGCAATCAAGTGAGTATCTCAACAAAGCAAGTCACACAGACCTTTTTGGTTTCCCAGTGCATATAAAAGTTATGTTTACACTATACTACCGTCTATTAAGTATGCGATAGCATTACATAATTTAAAAATACTTTAGTGTTAAAAATTCTTATGATCATCTGAGCCTTCGGTGAGTTGTAATCTTTTTGCTGGTGGAGGGTCTTGCCTAGACGCTGATGGTTGCCAACTGATCAGGGTGGCGGTTGCTGCTGTGGCAATTTTTAAAACTAAGATATCAATGAAGTTTGCCACATCGATTGTCTCTTCCTTTCGAGAAAGATTTCTCTATACACGCAATGCTTTTTAATATTTTACTCAGAGAACTTCTTTCAAAATTGAAGTCAGTCCTCTCATAACCTGCCAGTCCTTTCTCAGCTAAGTTTAGGTAACATTCTAAATCCTTGGTTGCCATTTTAACAATGTTCTAACATCTTCACTGGAATTAGATTCTATCTCATGAAATCACTTTCTTTGGTTATTCATAGGATGCAACTCCCCACCTGTTCAAATTTTACCATGAGATAGCAGCAATTCAAACACAGCGCCAGGCTTCACTTTTAATTCTAGTTCTCTTGCTATTTCTACAACATCTGCAGTTAATTATTCCACTAAAATCTTGAGCCCCACAAAGTCCTCCACGAGGGCTGAAATCAACTTCTTCCAAACTCCTGTTAATGTTGATATTTTGGCCTCCTCCCATGAATCACGAATGTTCTTAATGCATCCAGCAAGGTGAATTTTTTCCAGAGGTTTTTTGAATGACTTTGCCCAGATCCATCAGAGAAATCACTGTCACAGTTATGTAGCCTTATGAAGTGTACTTTTTAAATAATAACACTTGAAAGTCAAAATTACTCATTGATTCATGGGCTGCAGAATGGATGCTGAGTCAGCGGGCATGAAAACAACATTAATCTTTTAGTACATCTTCATCAGAGCTCCCAGGTAACCAGGTACATTTTCAATGAGTAGTAATATCTTAAAATAAATGTTTTTTTCTGAGAAGTAGGTCTCAACAGTGGGCTTAAAATATTCAATAAACCATGCTGCAAACAAATGTTTTGTCATCTAGGCTTTGAATTCCATTTACAGAGAGGTGGAGTAGACGTAGTATAAATTTTAAGGTTCCTAGGATTTTAGGAATGGTTAGTGAACACTGGCTTCAGCTTAAAGTCAGCAGCTACATTTACCTCTAACAAGAGAGTCAGCCCATCCTTTGAAGTTCTGAAGCCAGGCGTTGATTTCTCTCTAGTTATGAAAGTCCTAGAAGGCATCTTCTTCCAATAGAAGGCTGTTTCACCTACATTGAAAATCTGTTGTTTGATGGAACCACTTTCATCTATGATCTCAGCTAGATCTTCCGAATAACTTGCTGTAGCTTCTACATCAGCCCTTGCTGCTTCACCTTGACTTTTATGTTATGGAGGTGGCTTATTTTATTTTATTTTCTCAAACCTCATGAGCCAACCTCTGCTAGCTTCAAACTTTCTTTCTGCAGCTTCTTCATCTCTCTCAACCTTCATATAATTGAGGAGAGTTGAGGAATTGCTCTGGTTTAGGCTTTGGCTTGAGAAAATGTTATGGCTGGTTTGATCTTCTGTTCACATCATTAAAACTTTCTTCATATCCGCAATAAGGCTGGTTTTCTATCTTATCATTTATATGTTCACTGGAGTAGCACTTTTAATTTTCTTCAAGAATTTTTCCTTTGCATTCACAACTTCACTAACTGGCACACGAGCTCTGGATTTCAGCCTGTCTCTGCTCTTGACCTGCCCGCCTTCCTCACTAAAGCTTAATTATTTCTAGCTTTTGATTTAAAGTGAGAGACATGAGATTCTTCCTTTTACTTAAATGCTTAGGAGGCCCCAAAAAAGGGAATGAAATGGGAGAGTAGCCAGTAGATAGAGCAGTCAGAACACACATCACATTTATCCTAAGTTTGCCATCTTATATGGGTGTGGTCTGTGGCACCCCAAAACAATTACAATAAAAACAGAGATCACTGATCACAGATCTCCATAATAACAGATATAATAATAATGAAAAAGTTTGAGATATTGTGAGAATTACAAAAATGTGACACAGAGGCCCAAATTGAGCATGTGCTATTGGAAAATGGTGCTGATAGAGTTACTCAACCCAGGGTTGCCACACATCTTCAATTTGGAAAAAAATCACAATACCTTTGAAGTGCAAGAAAGCAAAGCACAATAAAACGAGATGCAGCTGTATATCTGAGATGAGATATACATGAGATATACCTAACATGGGGCACTGAAAGGTTGAAAGTAGATGTATGTAAAATATATACCAAGAAAATATCAAAGTTGGTGTAGTTTTATTAATATAAATAATATAGATCATAAGGCAAAAAAATAACTTTACTAGATATTGCAATTCACTGGGTAGATAAAAATATTTTTAAATTTATATTCTTCTAATAACATTGTTTTAAGATATATGAAGCAAAATTTGGCAACACCACTAGGGAAGATTTATAAGTCTGTCATCATAGTGATAGTTCTAACATACCTTAGTAAATCCATCAGGCAGAAAACTTCAAGATACAGAATATCTCAGCAGCAAAATTAACAAGTTTAGCCTAATGAATATATGTCAGTCATATACTGAAGTTATCACCTGGAGGCTTGATATTATTTTCAACGGTGCACCAAATATTTTGAAAATTACCTAAATATTAATTTATGGGACTTAGGAACTTCTCTAACCTGAGAAAGAGTATATAAAAAAACTATAGTTAGTATCATTTAAAATAGTGTAAAGTACTTTAGTAATTTCCCATAAATCAAGAATGAAACAGACATGCCTGCTATTTAACACTGTTTTAGAGCTCTCAGCCTGCACAAAACAAGAAAAATAAATTAAACGCATAAAGAAAAAAAGGGAAAAAGAAAATAGTTATAATTCCTAGATGGTATTATTGACCACATACAATACTCCTAAAATCTCTAGATTAATTTTCTGAATTGGGAAAGAGGATTTAGTAAAGTTGTTAGACAAAAATTGATATACAAAAGTAAACTGCATTTCTATACATGATCAAACTTTCAAATATGCAGTTTAAAAAGAGACGTCATTAACACAGTGAAACCCCGTCTCTACCAAAAATACAAAAAATTAGCCGGGCGTGGTGGCGGCGCCTGTAGTCCCAGCTACGCTGGAGGCTGAGGCAGGAGAATGGCATGAACCCAGGAGGCGGAGCTTGCAGTGAGCCGAGATCGCCCCACTGCACTCCAGCCTGGGTGACGAGTGAGACTCCATCTCAAAAAAAAAGAGACATCATTAAAATATTAATAAAAACATATGAATCCTAGAAATAGATTAAGCAAAACACGTTCAATATTTGATGGAGAAAATTATAAAACTTTGTTGAAAGATTAGGTTAACAATTACCTATATAAATAACAGGTAAGGTTAACAATTACCTATAATTACATATATATGTAGACATGCCATATTTATGTACGTGTAGGAAATTGTTAATAATGTCTGTCTGAATACAGACCCTTCCTGCTTGAAATGTTTCTCATAAGAACACATTTTAGTTACCATGGTTTTGTTAAATAAAATCTATCCCCCAACAACACAGTTCAAATTTCAGTTTCCAGGGCTT
Source organism: Macaca fascicularis (assembly GCF_037993035.2). NCBI lineage: Eukaryota > Metazoa > Chordata > Mammalia > Primates > Cercopithecidae > Macaca > Macaca fascicularis. The sequence continues at coordinate 4,676,946 of NC_088392.1, read as the reverse complement.
ATTTACCGTAAGTAACTGACTACAGTGCCAATTGTGCTGCCATTTTTTTAATCCGCAGATCACCATATAAATAACAGATGTACGTATTGAGCAGTGATCAATCTTGTCACTTATTTCAAAGTCTGCTAGAGACTAGTCACTGCTGCTCTGTTATTCAGTTCATGCACAGGAAGAAAAGCATTCAGTTGCCTCCTTCTCTCCCCATGATAAACCCACATATCATTTTACAAAAAATGGACAATGGAAGAGGAAATTGTACAAGACCAAAGTGTGGTGTATTCATTTCCTATTACTGCTGTAACAAATGACCATCAACTTAGAGGCTTAAAACATGAATTTATTCTCTTACAGGTCTAGGGATCAAAAGTCTAGAATGAATCTTGTGGGGCTAAAATCAAGGTGTGGGCAGGTCTGACTGCTTCTGGGTCTGGCTGATTCTAGGGAGAATCCATTCCTTGCCTCTTCCAGTTTCCAAAGGTTGCCTTGGCATTCCTTGGCTTGTGACCACATCACTTCAATCTCTGTTCTGTCTTCACATCACCTCCTCTCTCTTATCTCCTGCCACTCTCTCATAAGAATGCATGTGATTCTATCAGGTCCACTTAGATAACCCTTCTATCTCAGCATCCTTGTCTTAATCACATCTGCAGAGGCTTTTTTGCCACGTAAGGTAATAGTCAGACATTCTGGAGATTAGGATGTGTACACCTTGGGGGCAGCTGTTATTCAGCCTACTATATGCAGCAAAGAAACAAAAATAATAACACTAGGTGCAAAAGTAGATGTAATTAGAAGATAGCCGGCCATGAGAGTGTTGGCACTACCACCATTTGAAAGACTAGAGGAATTTAGTGAAGGTCACTAATCAACATTAATGAGGAAAGAGATCGTGAAGATATCTCAGAGGAATGGATGCCAGTGAAAAGTTTCCCATCAAAAGAAATTGCAGAACTTTGAAAGTTTCTCAAAGAACTAAAAATAGTATTATCATTTGACCCAGTAATCCCATTATTGGGTATATACCCAAAGAAAAATAAATCATTCTACAATTGATAAACATACGAGTTTGTTTATCACAGCACTATTCACAATTGCAAAGACATGGAATCACTCTAGCTGTCCATTAACAGTGGACTGAATAAAGAAAATGTGGTACATATACACCATAGAATACTACCCAGCCATAAAAAATGACAAAATCATGTCCTGTGCAGCAACATGGATACAGCTGGAGGCCATCATCCTAAGCAAATTAACACAGATAGGGAAAACCAAATACCACATTCTAACTTACAAATGAGAGCTAAATGTTGGGTACACATGGATGTAAAGATGGGAACGATAGACACTGAGGACTACCAGAGAGGGGAGAGAGGAAGGGAGGAAACTGTTTTAAAAAACTACCTACCAGGTACTATTCTCACTAATTGGGTGATGAGGTCAATAGAAGCCCAAGCCTCAGCATTATGCAATATTCCCATATAACAAACCTGCACATGTACCTCCTGAATCTAAATAAATAAATAAAACGTTTTAAACAAACAGAAGAGAAACTTGCAGACATATTTTACAACAATGAAAGTACACAGAATAAAATGTTGGAAGCTGACCTAAACTTAAGTGTATGACAATTCTTCAAAAACAGAGAGAGAGAAAAACAATAAAACTCAAGAAAAGAAAAATTAACAAAATTCAGTATGGTGGGTAGTCCCTTATACAGAAGGTAAGAGCAATAGAATCACAAAAGGTATAAAAAAGGACAAGCAGTACTGGTAATGTTCTATTCCTTAAGTTGAGTAGTGGGCACACAGAGAGTATGTTTCTTGCGTTTGTGTGTGTGTGTGTGTGTGTGTGTGTGTGTGTGTGTCTTTATATATAGCACATATATGAATGTATGTAGGTAGATCATACATACACGTTTACATATGAACTTTTTCAAGCCAAAATGCTTTAATGCTTTGAATGCTTAATAAATTATTCTGCTTGGAAGGTATCCTAAATGTAATTATAACACCAATAATAATTAGTGATAATAAAAACACAGTTCTGTGGACACTGTGCAAAATTTCTTTTCATTTTTCTCTTTGCCACATGATGGGAGGACACAACAGAAGGACAACAAACCTCCCAGCAAGTCTAGGAGGTTCTGAAGGCCTTCATAGTGTTCTGCCATTAGCTAATAGCCAGTTGCAAGTCTCTTTTACAATTCTAGAGAGACACTTTCTACAAAGAATTCTGGGCTGTATTCTTGTTTGTTTGCTTGTTTGTTTGTTGTTTATTTGTTTTTGAAGTACAATTCCATGTGAAACTGTAATGCTCAGTTAATCACATCTGTGGTCAATCTAACCCTTTCAAATTATAAAGTCCTGTAAGATCCAACTTGGAGAAGCTCCCTGGACAAATCTGGAACAATCTGAGCAACAACAATACAAATGATAGGAATTAATCAAAACCTATGGGATAAAATAAAGGCCATGAGGCCAGGCACGGTGGTTCATGCCTGTAATCCCAGCACTTTGGGAGGCCGAGGCAGGTGGATTACGAGGTCAGGAGATCGAGACCATCCTGGCAAACACGGTGAAACCCCATCTCTACTAAAAATACAAAAAAATTAACCGGGCATGGTGGCACATGGCTGTGGTCCCAGCTACTTGGGAGGCTGAGGCAGGAGAATGGCGTGAACCTGGGAAGTGGAACTTGCAGCGAGCCGAGATTGCGCCACTGCACTCCAGCCTGGGCGACAGAGCGAGACTCCGTCTCAAAAATAAAATAAAATAAAATATTACTAAAGACCATGAGTTCATAGTGATGTAAATAAGTGAGTAAGTAAATGGAGGAGAAGGAATAGCTCTCCTTTAGGGCAGAATTCCAGTTTATCAATGACAGAGGAAGCAGGCAACTAGAAAACCATCATTAGGCAAACAGCACATTGCAGGCATAGTGGATGCTAAAGTTACTGAGTGAAAGTGTAATGAGAAATAGGATGTTGACACAATGCCCACACCTATCCTCCTGAGATATTTCCTAATGGCTAAGAGAAAGACTAACTTTACAGTGGAAAAGCCTGGCAGACACCACCTTAGCCAAACAGTCAGAGTTCACAGCAGCAGGAGTGAGGAAGACCAACGTCGCGTCCTCCTGCTGCACTGCCCTGAGCAGACACACGACCTCCGGCAACCTCAGTCTCATCCGGAGAAAACATCTGACAAACCCAAACTGAGGGATATTCTACCACATAACTGGCCCACGCTCTTCAAGCGTCAAGCTTATGTACGAGTGAAAGACACTGAGGGACCTCACCGATTCGAGGAGACTAAGGAGACAGGAAGGCTGATGCAAAGTGAGACCCTGGATTCCATCAGACCCTAGATTAGGACCAGAGAAAAAAATTAGTGGTAAAATTGGCAAAATTCTAATAAGGTTTAAAAATAGGTTTGCATTAATGTTCATTGCCTGGCTTTCAAAATTGTGTACTGCGTACGTAAGCCACTTACTTCGAGGAAGCCTGTATGGGAGAATGCTCTATTGTACTTTAGCAACTTTTATAAAATACTACACAACAATTGCAAAATAAAAATGTTTTGAAGTGATGCAGAAATTCTAGAAAAGGCAAAACTACGGTGACAGAAAGAGAGGCCAAATCAAGCTGGGGATTTTAAACATTGGCAAGAACTTTGGACTTTATCCTGTGGGCAAAAAAAGATGCACAAGAGACTTTCGAAGTAGACAGAGGACAGGGTCAGTCATATTTTGTAAAGTTCACTCTAGTTACAGGCAGAAAGGGGAAGCTGGAGCATATAAATGGGAGGCAGGGCGAGCAGACCATGGGGTCTTCAGGATGAAGACGGAACTGGAGATCCCCTTAGTGGAGTAGAAAGGAGAAGGGAGCAGACAGGTCTTGGGAAGGGAGCCGCAGAAGTTGGCGACTAGCTGGATGAGGGTGGAAACTGGGGTGAGAAAAGGCCGAGGAGTCCAAGACAACTTCTGAGTTGCTAACTTGGGCAATTGGTTAAATTAGTTAAATGTGTGGACACAAAACAGGAGGAGAGACAAAGTTTGGAGGGAAAGACGAACTGAATTTTTGTCTTGATGAGTGAAAAACAGGAGAGTGTATTTGCATGTTTTTCTTTTGCTAATGTTTTCTAATTTAGGATCTAGGTCTTAGGGTTTTCCTACATATATTAAAAAAATACTACTCTATTGTGCGTAGGTAATTCCAATTTCTTGAGCATTTGGTCGACAACAGTTGGGTAGAAAACTGAGGCGCCAAAAATAGCCCATTCCTGTTCCGTCTGGAAAGCAGCTCTCGCCTGCATTTCACCCTCTCAGGTCAGAGCCAATCCAGGGCAGCTCTGCCCTGGATTCTTTCCCGTTTGGAACGGAGGGCTGTCCTCTGCATAATTGAGAAACCACCAATGTTACATGTTTGGCTGTTTTTGTAACCCAACAGATGCAGCTCGCTCGAACAACTGCACTCCCTGGAGTGTGTTAATCCACTTCGAAAAGGTATAATTGATTTTTCAGTGAAATATGTGACAATGACTCGCTGCTTTCCAACCACAGGGTGGTCTGCCCGTAACCACAGGTGTCTGACCTTATCTAGCCAGGCAGGTGACTCTTTCCCCCACACTGCACTCATAGGTCACTTCAGGCGGCGTGAAAGTTCAATTCTGATTCGTCCCTTACACGAAGTTATTGGTGTTTACCACCGAACCACCAGTTATCCAGGTCAGGGCACGATGAGGCCGTGGCTAAAATGATGACTGGCCCTCTGCACAGAGCTCCCACAGACTTCCTAGAGCAGCCAAGTGGATTTTTGTGTGTAGATCTCTTCAAGACCTTGCCAAAATAGTATGTTTTTGCTGAATGCAATGCTTTGACTTACATGTGGAAGTTTTACTGGGAGTACAGATGCTGAGTCTGGAACACATTTGAGTGAGCACCATGCATGAAGCCTCTTGAAGACGACACAGCCTCCTCCTCCACGTCAAGTCGTTCCTGCAGTGGGCACAGATCTTCCTGCTTCTGACTCTTGCTGCCTCTGCCGTCTGCAGCACAGCACCACAGCTTTTAGACTGCCTCCCACAGCTCCTGAGAACTTCTCTGTATGAAAATCCTGTCTCCCTAGTAGCACTGGAAATCATGTAATGTAGATCTAAGTGCAGCTGAAAAATAGTTGCTGACAGTCAAAGACCTTCAGATTAAAATGCCATGTGACCCTTTGAATGCTCTGCAGTAGAAGACATTTGGAATCACAGACTCAACCTGCTCCCACAGCCTTAGCATGAAATTCAGTGCACCAGAGTGGGGGCTGGGGGAGTCACCTCCCTGTGAGGGGAGAGGAACTCAGCCTCAAATCTAAACACTCCCCTCTACAACCCGGGGGATACTCACAGCCACGGTACTTGAGGCAGAGTGACTTCAGGGAAGCCACTGAGACAGCTCTTACAATTGCCAGCCCCAAGCCTTTAGTGAGTCATTTTATATTCCTGACCCTAGGTTTCCTCATCTGTACAGTGAAGAGGATGATGCCTATCTCACAGGGAGGGATTTTTACAAGAATTACGTGAAATGAAATCTTTGGAGTATTTCGTTCAGTATTTAGCACACAAGAAGAGTTCTCCAAATGGTAATTCTCACTTGCTGTGGTCTGCACATCTGTGTTTCCCCAGAATTCACATGTGGAATTCTAACACCCAGTGTGATGGGATTAGGAGGCATGTACCTTTGGGAGTTGATGAGCACGGAGCCCCGGTGAATGGGATTAGTGCCCTGATAAGAGGCCCCTGAACACTGCCTTGCCTCTTCCATCATGTGAGGACACAGCCAGAAGGCAGGGGTTAGGAGGAAACAGCCCTCCCCAGAAACCAGATCTGCCAGCGCCCTGATCTTAGACCTCCAGCCTTGTAAGGAATACATTTCTGTTGTTAACGAGCCACCCAGGCTATGGTGTTTTGTTACAGCAGTCTGAGAGGACTGAGACGCTCCTAACTCGGATCCTCTGACCCTACAGCCAGTGCTCTCCCCACCCTGTCAGGAGAAAGACCCTCATTTACTTTCAATATGTTCGTTCATCCCAGGATGCTGGCGCCTTGGAGAGACTCACACCCAAGAGCACAGGTGGTTCGGAAGGTGAGCACCTAAACGTGCTGCGTCGAGAATAATATAGGACTTTGGATACTAAGAACACAGGCACAGACAAGCAGCCACAGACCTGCTCAGAGGGAATTTGCAGAGAGGAGGCCCTGGGAGGAGGACGCAGGACAACTTCTCATTCGCGTTTCCTCTTGTCTAAGAGGCAAAGGTCTTTTTCAATCGGCATTAGCCCTGCGTACAGTGGGATGGTGGCTGAATCTGTGCATCCAGAAGGCCCCAGGCCTTAGAAGAAGAAATGAAGGGGGACTCTGTGGGCACAGAATGAAACCTAGGCCCCAGAACTTTGGTACCAGGTTGGTGGTCTAAACCCTAGAGGAGCGTTTCTAAAGACCATGGGTGCTCTGCAGACAGATTTGCTAGCCACACTAAGTCCGTTAGTACTCAACTGTTTGGAGAGCTTGTTATGGGATAGGATGTGCTGTGAATCGGAAGCAGTATCCTATATCTCAAACTGGCTTTATCACCAAATCTCTCCTCACAGAACAGCCATTGCTGTCACGAGGAACGCTGAGGAAAACACTGGCGTATCATAGAGTATTCTGGAAGCAGGTTATTTAAACCATGGGGAGCAAAACACATCAAGCAAGAATATACATGAGTGTACGTGAGTGTGTGGATGTTGTCCTGGGCTGGAGAGGGCAATGGTGCACTCTGTTGTTACCTGCTCTCTACCTTTGAACTTTATGCAGCTGCTAAAACACCTGAATTGTCTCACAATCCATGCTTTGCACAAAGCATCTAAATCAATGCTGCTATTTAATGTATTCTTAACAGTTTCCCTAGAGCCCAGGGCAGTTTGAGACATAAGTCCTTCACCAAATGTGTTTAACTGAAAGGATGTCTTTATACACAAATGGTATAAAACACACAGACAAACACACATACACAGAGATGGAGACGGGTTCCAACAGTCTAGAGGTTCAATAAATGGAAGATGTTGTCCTAAAACCGGGCAAAGTGATTTGCATGGAACACATTTTTGCCGTACCTTTCACTTTCCAAATCCACCTCATTTATCAAATATTTATTTCACCTGGCAAACACACAGGTGACCCCCTTTTCTTGGTTTGGTTTTCTGTCCCCCTTACAGTTTTGTTCTGCTTTTTAATTAAAAGAAAAGTTTAAGATGTAATTCACTGTGTCAGTTGAAAAAAAGTAGAAAGGATCCATGCGATGGAAAAAGAAAGTCACCTATTTGCAGATTTTTAATGGAGAGGTTTTTAAAATATTTTCTTACATACACAAAGTTAATGCTGCGGTAGGTGAGCTGTAAATGCTTCTTTTCGTTCCATAATTATAAGTGAAATGTTCTTTAATGTGCAATAATAATGTTCAAGCTGTGCTATTTTGCAGCTAATAATTATACACAACAGCGTGGGGCATGATGGCTAGCAGAAAGTTTTCCTTCTTAATGTATCACCCACCTCTCTCCTCTCCCTGCTACCTACCTTATTTGCTGTGACTGTACTTTTTAATCCCCTCTTTATTCTAGGAATAGAAGCACTAGTTAGTTACTTTCTTAAGGAAAGAATGTGAGGCAAAATTGCTGACTGGCTAAAACTGCTCCCACACAAAGTGAAGTCTATAATGGGCTGGCTTTTTTTTTTTTCTTTAAGGAAAGAAAGAAAGAAATACACTCTCAAACTACAGCGAAGCTTAAAATGTGCTTGTTGGAATCCTCAGTCTTAAAAGGTTAGAAGTTTGCTGTGCAGTTTAACACAGCGTTCCTGAAACAAGGCTGGAAGTTGGCAATGAAAGCAGAGGTCATCAAGCCTTGGCGTCAGATACCAATTTCTTCACAGATGGAGGAATACATTTATCACTGAACAGCCACATTTGTTATTATGGACATGCACCATTTCCGAAATATCTTGGGGCTAGCCAGCTGTGTGTCCGAGGCAGCTTCTCCGTTAGCTTCTCAACCACAGTGTTCCCTTGAAATTGCTGAATCTATTATGTGTTTTTCTTTGAAGAAAGAAAGAAAGAAGACGCCACATGTATTAAGAAAAGCCATGCCAAATAAATTGAGATTTGGTTGGAGACATTTGAGGAAACCAACTTACCTCAAGCTGAGTGTCCTAAATGGTTTAAATAAATTAACTTCTGCATCAATTTGAAGAACCATAAAAGGAATGTAACCCGGATACAGCAGTTGATTCAGCAGAAAGAAGACTCCCTAATTTTCCATACACCTAATGCTCGTTTGGACATTTGCCTGGACTTCTTCAGCCCACATTTAGCTCATTCCCAGCTGCTCTAAACATACTTCCTTCTTAATGGCTCACAATAAACTGACCATATGGGTTAATATCGAGTCAATCTTTTATTTTCTCTTGCTATTACTGAACTACGAAAAAGTATTCTTTGGCATAAAGCTTCTGGTATACGTTCAGCCAGGCTCTCAATAGAATATTGGGAAAAGCATGCATTTTATATAGTTAAAAGGGAAGTTTGGAATGGAGGCCGGAGGGTCAGCTGTGTTGCATAGTTCCGGACATGGGGTCATTTCAAATTTAGGTATAGCATTCTATTCCATACAGGAGAAGCTGTAAACATGTACTATGCCACACTATGCCATCTAGAAATTGCTTGTATTTTTTATCAGTAGATATCTTTAGGATCTTCCTGAAGCTTCCATAGGTTTATAGCACAACTGAAATATTTTACAACTTAAAATAATAGAATAATATGAAGCTGGAACCCAATGGGACCTAGATATCATGTAGCATCTTCTTCATTTCACAGAGGGTTATGTTTCAGAGGGTGTATGTCCAAGGCTCATAGAAAGTCAATCCTCCTGTGACATCTGTCACCAAAATGGACTCAAATAGCTACACAAATGCTTCATTCTCAATTGTTTCTCTGTGTGCAGGCTTACCTTGGTGAATGCTTTATTGAAGAACAAGATTTGGACTTCCATTTTGGGTAGTGGAGGACTAGATTATTTGGATCAACCCTCATGCAGCAGAACACACAAAAAAGGAAAGACTATGTTTATAAGCAACAAAGAGCTAACAACACAGGGAAGACAGACATCTTGGATATAACAGAAATGTGGGTCTACTTTTGTTCTGGGAGCATGTGCTAAGCTGGAAGACACATCTAAGTCTGAGCTGAGTTTTTAATGCCTATGTGGTACCTATGGAACACAACTTAGAGCCTGAGTCATGCCATGGTAGAAACCCAGACGTACCACCCCCTACCTTGGTCTAGAACTCCAAAGAACTGCTTCCTGAGAGTTATAATTCACCAGAAATAAACCATGTCATTCCTGGGCTGCAGGTCAAATTCTAATCATCCTGGTGGCCCAAAGTACTTAAAATAAGATGATTCCAGACAATTAGTGGCCCAAAGCACCTGGCAGAAGTAAAAAGAATTATCTCCAGAGGAAGATAAAGTTATCCTATGCCTCATACTATTTCTATAAATAATTTCTAAACACAAACTTGAAACCTAAAATCAAAGATAAGTGGCACAAGAGGACATAAGCCCTCATGAGAAAGAGCCAAAAGAAACAACAGGCAACAGAAACAGACCCACAGTGACTGCAGATGGTGGAATTATCAAAGATTCTATAATAACAACATTCACTCTGTTCAAGAAGACAAGATCTAAATTGTAAATTTGGGATAAAAAAGTGGAAATATAAAAAATAACATCAGACTTTTTCCAACTATAAATTTTAGATATGAAAAATAAAATAATTGAAATGAAAAACTCAATGGTTGACTTTAATAGCTGATTAGACACAGCCAGAAAGATGGTAAAAAGCAAATTTCCATCCATCATAAAAGTGGAATTAAAAATATATTAAAAAGAGAAGAGGTTTGACCAGAAAAACAGAAATCACTCTTACATATCTTTTAAAAGAATTTAAGGAGATAGTGAGACCCCCAGAGGTGAACAATAGGAAGCCACCAGCTTTCCTCCAAGATGGGAGAGCAAAGGAAAGATGGGGATTACGTGAGTCCATGGGCCCGTGAGGACTCAACAGAAAATGGAAGCACCGCGTATTTTTCCAGCAAGAGCTAGAAGCAAAGAGCAAATGCAGTTGTTGCCAGATTTGTGCCCTAAGGAATAGCTTGGCTTCCTTCATGCTTTCACCTTTCAACTTTCTGTCAGTCTCTCTAATTTGCCACAGATAGCCAAACCTATCCAGAAGTTAACTATCACAGAAGTCTGGAATTTGCAGTCTGCAGTGGTCAGCAACCTCTTGAGATCGAGCATAGCAGAGAAACATTAAGGAATGATTCAGGTAGCAAATGGACCAAAAATTTTTAGGGAAAAAATTAGAGTCACAGGGGTTTAGAAAAGGTGACAATGTCTGAAATACAGAATTGGCCCACAGAAGGCAAGGAGAAAGGAAATGTAGTACAGGCAATACTTGAAGTGATAAGGACAGAAAAATATCAAGGTCCCAATACAAGACATCAATCCACAGATTCAACAAACCCATTTAACCCCATACAGGATACATTAAAAAGAAATTCAGCCAGGCATGGTGGCTCACGTCTGTAATCCCAGCACTTTGGGAGTCTGAGGCAGGAGGGTCATGAGGTCAAGAGATCAAGACAATCCTGGCCAACATGATGAAACCCTGTCTCTACTAAAAATACAAAAATTAACTGGGCATGGTGGTGTACACCTGTAGTCCCAGCAACTGGGGAGACTGAGGTAGGAGAATCACTTGAACCTGGGAGGTGGAGGCTGCAGTGAGCTGAGATCATGCCACTGCACTCCAGCTGGCAACAGAGCAAGACTCCGTCTCGAAGAAAAGAAAGAAATCCACACCAAAGATATCATAGACAACATGCAGAAAACCAAAGAGAAAGATAAAAGTCTTGAAAGAGGAAGCAAGACAATACTTTTAGAGGATTACAGTTAAATAACATCTGATATCCTGCTAACCAAAATAAATAAAGCTTTCTAAGATTCTTCAGCCTTTATGAGTATAAATGTACCATTCTGTTCAGTGCAGTGCTGGGGTTAGGGAGCTGTGGCCCTCAGCACTGGCTACACCTGGAATCTGCTGGGAGGCTGTAAAAAACCCTGTGTCAAGGCACACACCTGACCAATTAAACAGAACTTCCAGGGTACATGCCTGTGCATAAGTTTTGTTGATATTTGTTTATTTGTTTTAATTCTCTGCAGCTGATTGCAGTGTGAACATTAAGTTTAGGAACCACTGTTGTAGAGGCATTCTCATGTAGTCTAAGAAAAGAATGAGCCCCAGCATGAATGAAGAGGCTGATGTGAAGAAATCAAGAGCACTATAGATTCTTTATTTAGGCACCAAAATCTTTAGTGTTCACTATGCTGAAATTACAATGGTGTACAGCAGTGGCACTCATTAAAATCACCTGATTTTAAACAATATTTTGTAGAATCACAGACTGTTTAAAGATAGATAAAGCAATCCCATGGACCCTTCACCCAGATTCCCCAAAAGGTTACACCTTACAATGCAATATCAAACTCAATAGACTGACTTTGGTGCAATGCGTAGTAGTTCTATACTGTAGCACTTTATGTCATTCTATAACATGTACTTTCTGTAACCACTGCCAAAATCAAGATACAGAACTATTGTTTCACCACAGAAAGGTCTACCGTGCTACCCTTGTATAGTCACCCCCATCCCTAACCCTTACAATCACTTAATTGTTATCTAGTTCTATAATTGTGTCACTTTTAGGTATAATATAAATGGAATCATTCACTATGTCACCTTTTGAGATTGGCTTTTTTCACTCAGCATATTACCCTTACATATAGTTGGGTCAATTTTTTAACCCACTCTTCCAATGATTGTCTTTTAATGGGTGTAGGTAGACTATTAACAATTAATTTAATTGTGGATATGTTAGGGCTTAATTCTACCACTTTGAGTTTTTTTTAATTTTCTACTCGTTTCTTCTTTTTTTATTATTATTATACTTTATGTTCTAGGGTACATGTGCATAACATGCAGGTTTGTTACATATGTATACATGTGCCATGTTGGTGTGCTGCATCCATTAACTCGTCATTTACATTAGGTATATCTCCCAATGCTATCCCTTCCCTATCCCCCTACCTCATAACAGGTCCCAGTGTGTGATGTTCCCCTTTCTGTGTCCAAGTGATCTCATTGTTCAATTCCCACCTATGAATGAGAACATGCGGTGTTTGGTTTTCTGTTCTTGCAATAGTTTGCTGAGAATGATGGTTTCCAGCTGCATCCATGTCCCTACAAAGGACATGAACTCATCCTTTTTTATGGCTGCACAGTATTCCATGGTGTCTTTTATGGGTTCTTTGTTTTATTCTTCCTGCCTTCTTGTGGATTACTTGAACATTTTTAGAATGAAATTTGTATTTATCTATAGCATTTTGAGTGCATCTGTTTAATTAACTTTTTAGTGGTTGGTTTAGGGATTATGTTACGCATACGTGACTTATCACACTTTTCCCAGTGTCATCAATTTACCAGTTTAAATGAAGCGTAGAAAATGTACTTCCTTGTAAGTTCCTTCACCCTCCTTCATTTATAATTTCCTTAAGTATTTTCTCTACATAGATTGAGAACCACCTCAGACAGTATTATGATTTTTGCTTCACCTACCAAACATAATTTGAAAATTCAAGAGAAGAGGAAAGTCCATTCTATTTACTTATATTTTTGCTCATTTCATTGTTCTTTTTATCTTCCTGATATTTCAGGATTCCTTCTTTTATTATTTCCTTTCTGTTCTGGAAAACTTACTTAGTGATTCTTTTAGGGTAGGTATGCTACAACAAATTCTTTTACATTTCCTTTATCTTACAAGATTTTGATTTCTTCATTCCTAAAGATACTTTTTCTGATGGTAGAATTCTGAGTTGAGTTATTTTCTTCCAGCACTTAAACAATGGTGTGCCATTAGCTTCTGGTCTTCACGGTTTTTGATAAGAAATCTGCTGTCATTGGAATAGTTTTCTCCTATAGAAAAGACGTATCTTGTTGCTTCAAGATTTTTTTATTTAATTTTCAGTAGTTGCTCTTATGTTGTGTCTTGGTATAGATTTCTTTGAGTTTATCCTGTTTATGGTTCACTCAGCTTCTTGAACTTGTAGTTTTATGTCTCTGTCAAATTTGGAAACATTTTAGCCATTACTTCTTCAAATACTTTGTCAGGCCCCCTCTCTTTTCCTCTCCATCCAGGACTCTGGTGACACAAATGTTAGAATTTTTGTAACAGCCCTACATGTTCCTGAGGCTCTCTTCGTTTCTTCTCTCACCTAGTTTCTGTTACTGAGATGGGATTATATATGTTTTATTTTCAATTCTATGATTCTTTCCTTTATTTTCTCCCTTCTCCTATTGAACCCCATCTATTATGGTTTTTTTTTTTTTTTTTTTTGAGACAGAGTCTCACACTGTCACCCAGGCTGGAGTGCAATGTCACAATCATGGCTCACTGCGACCTCCGCCTCCCAGGTTCAAGTGATTCTCCTGCCTCAGTCTCCCAAGTAGCTGGAATTACAAGCACCCACTACCACATCTGGCTAATTTTTTGTATTTTTAGTACAGACAGGGTTTCACTATGTTGGCCAGGCTGGTCTTGAACTCCTGACTTCGTGATCCATCTGCCTCTGTTTCCCAAAGTGCTGGGATTACAGGTGTGAGCCACTGTGCCCAGTCTATGATTTTTATTTCAGTAATTGTATTTAAAATTTTTTTTTCCTCCCATCTCTTTCTGTTTCATTGCTGAGACTCTTGATTTTTTTCAGTAGTCATGTGCCACACAGTAATGTTTCAGTCAATGATGAACAGCATATACAATGGTAGTCTCGTAAGACCATAATACCGTAGCTTTACTGTACTTGTTCTGTGTTTAGATATGTTTAGATACACAGATACTTACCATAGTGTTACAAGTGCCTACAGTATTCAGTATAGCAGCCTGCTGTGCAGGTTTGTAGCGCAGGAGCAATGGACTATGCTACACAGCCTCAGTTTAAGTGCACTCTATGATGTTCTTCTGACAACACATTACTCAGAACATATTCCTGTCAGTAAGCAGTGCATGGCTGTACTTCAAGCATGCTCATAATTGTTCTCTGAAGCACTTCTCTTGATGTTTTTAAGCCCTTGTAGACCATCCTCGCATCTCAGCCATCTCAGGGTTACCATCTGCCTTTTCTCATTTGGTGTGAGATTTCCTTGATTCGTGCTATGATGAGTGATTTTTGTATTGCAACCTGGACATGTAATGTAGGATAGTATGTTATGAGACCCTGGCTATTATTTAAATGTTCTGTCTTAGCAGGCCTACTCTGACACCCCTTCAATAGAGGAAGTGCCACCTCATTACTGCTAGGTGGGTTGGAAATCCAGGTTTCCCACTGGCCTCTGTTGACACCAAAGGATGGGCTCTTACCACAAGCGTGAGATAGGAGCACTCCTTCGCTCCAGGCCTTCACTCATGTCACCCAGGCTGGGAAAGCAGGAGTTGCTTCCACCTATGGCCTTCCCTGGGGATCTAGAGAACTCATTACAGTTGAGCAATGATGAAACCCTAACTCTCCACTAGGCATCCTCTTCTGACACCACCAAGCCAGCAGAGGAACTAGAGCCCCATTACAGCCTGACAAGGGTGGGAATCTGGGCTCCCCACTTGGCCTTGGTCAAAGGTAAGGGTAGGGATGGGACCACAGGATTTTTCTGCTATATTTATATGGAGCAGAGAAGTTACAGGCTAAAGGTTACTTGCTAGGCTGCCCCTTGCCTGGTGCTTTGGCTAGAGAGAAGCTTAGGTTTTTGTTGAAGCTTCTTTTGTCTGTACCCATTGGTATTTCTGGGTTTCCATCTTCACCAGTACCTAGCCTGGGATTTATGACCCTACATCCCCCAGGAAAAAAAAAACAAAAACAAAAAACCTGGGGACTTACTATCCTGCAGCTCCTTGAGCCCCAAGGTCTCTCACTGCTACTCACTGCTATGTGACTTTTTTTTTTTTTTTTTTTTTTTGAGACCAAGTCTTGCTCTGTCACCCAGGCTGGAGTGTGGTGGTGCGATCTCAGCTCACTCCAACCTCTGCCTCTCAGCAGGTTCACGCCATTCTCCTGCCTCAGCCTCCCAAGTAACTGGGACTACAGGCGCCCACCACCATGCCTGACTAATTTTTTTGTATTTTTAGTAGAGACTGGGTTTCACCATGTTAACCAGGATAGTCTTGATCTCCTGGCCTCGTGATCCACCCACCTAGGCCTCCCAAAGTGCTGGGATTACAGGCGTGAGCCACCGCGCCCGGCCCACTGCTATGTTTTCTATTGTCCATATTTTACAGTCTTCTCTTGGTTGTTGTATGTATACTGTCCCATTTTTAGCTGCATTTAGTGAGAGAAATAGGAAAAATATATCTACTCTATCTTAGAGCCCTAAAGAAATGCCAGAGTCTGTTTGAGATGCTGTAACCAAATATTGTGGACTGGGTGGCTCATAAACAACCCAATGTATTTCTCACAGTTCTGGAGGCGGGAAGTCCAAGATGAAGGCACTGGTAGAGTTGGCGTCTGCGGGGAGCCTGCCTCCGGGTCCAGATGGCCGTTTTCTCACCGTGCCCTCACATGGTGGAAGGCACAGGAGAGTTCTCTGGGGTCTCTTTTGTAACAGCACTCATCCCACCCATGAAGCTCGGCTTTCTTGACCTAATCACCTCCCAAAGGTCTTGCCTCCCACTACCATCACCTTGAGAGTAAAGATTTTGATATATGAATTTGGGGGAACATAAATATTCAGAACATAGCAAGAACTTTATAAATTTCAAGGTCTTTCATTGAACTGATCTGGGTTGGGGCTCACACCAAGCGATTCTACTAATTTCTAGGAAAAGTTGTAAACCACTGATGTGTCTCAAAACCTTAATTAACTGAAGAGTTAAGAAAGTAAACAATTCTAGGTAAGTGAATGTATCCATTAACCTGAATTTTACCCTGAAGGGCTTTTGTTGTTTCAACCCATGTTGCTGAAAACCTTTCTAAAAGGCAAGTGTTCCTTTGAACGGTTTTAAGGAAGTGAACATCACTGAATCATGTCAATTGTTAACTATTCTGCACTGCCAAGGTCCTTATATTTGAACAATTCTTTGGGGACAAAATTTAATATAGGAGGCAGCTAAATGTAATTTTAAAACATCTCTGGAAGTTTGTACTGTTTTTCTACAAATATCAACATAGTTTCCTTTCTTTTGTTACATTTTATCCTCTAATTCAGATATAAAATCAGTTAATTCCAGACTTTGATTTGTTTTATTTAAATTGATTGAAGTATTAATCTTAGAACAATAGTATGGGGATTTTCAATAATAAAAAATTAAATCGTGTAGTTTATTTTCTAAAAGTTAGTAGAATTGGGGGAATATTTATTACGCGTTATTCATTCTTGAATGAGGTAGTAAAAGACGCTGTAAATGATTAACACTAAGTGTTTTTTTAAAAAACTAATATTCTTTCTGTAAGTAAGGAAAAATGTAATAGAGACAGGAAGGGGGATTTTACAAATGCAGCAGTTACATATAAGTGAATCAGTCAACAAGAGCCAGATAGTACAGAACAAGTAGTGCCTTGAAAAAGGTACGTAAACCAGAAAAGCTGTTACGAAGAAGTAGTCTCCTACTTCCTATTATTCTGTGATCAAAATTGTATGTGAAAAGTTGTCTGGAGAAAATAAAAGTTCGTCAACCAAATCACTCAGTGGCTGAGAAGTAGACAAGAGGGAAGAAGGTAACCTTGGTGTTGCAGGGCACACTGCAAAGAACTCGGAATTGTGATGGTCCGGGGAGTGATGGTAGAACTGTCAGTCAATAGAGTACCCTGCCATCTGTCTAGAGACCCTGAGACTTGATGCCATTGACATTTCTTAAACAGATCACCGTTTCTTCTGGATTAACAAAACAGCATATTTCATTCTGTATTTACTAAAACCCGAATACTAGATTCCAAAATGTTCCCTGGAAGGTGGACTATGCCATATTATAGAAGCTCTAGTACTAAATTTTTTATGTGAAAGTCTCCAGAAAGACAAATAAAATTCTATGTGTTCTTGGGCACATCTCTGTGACACTCACTTTCCATGTACATAAACAAGGAACTATGATGTCCACCACACTCAGCTCTTAGGATGCTGTGAAGGACAGATTAGAGCATGTTCATGAAAGTATCTGAATTTATCTATTGATGCTTCACAGATCCTCATAACTTAAAATGATAATTTATTAGGATCAACACACACAGATCCCTGTGTTGAATGGGCTCACCTGGGAAGTTCTCATTTGGGGTCTCTTACGTGGTTGCATAGAGAGACTACTTAGGATGGATCATTTGAAGCCCCGCTGGGTAAGATATCCATCTGGATTCTTCACTCACGTCCCTGGCATCTCATCTGGGGTGGCCGGAACAGCAGGGCCTGGGCAGACCTTTCTCTCTTTCTCTCGTTCTGTGCAGCCCCTCCATGTGGCTAGCTTGAACTTCCTCATAGCATGGCAGCCTAAGGGTAGTCAGACCCTTTGCGTGGCAGCTAGTATCCCCCACGTGCTATGAGAAACAGGTGGAAGCTTTGAGGCTCCTCATGATCTAGCATCATTTGTGCTGCATTTTATTGTTTACATAGGACAGGACAGGCTGGATTCATAAGAGAATTCAAAAGGGCCTGAGAGGTGTGGCTTGTTGTGTGACCCTCACTGCAGACTAGCTACCTCGGCGCCTACCACCTTTTAAAGTGCTATAAAGAATGACATACTATTGCATAGAATTACCTGACTTTTTATTGCGTTTTGCAATCTAACACTTCTGAAGTCATTTTAGACCTTCTTCATCTCCACGGTTTAGTCAAATTATCACATTTCTACTGTCATTACTGAGAAATTTCATTCCATATTGTTCCTCTCCTTTTCAGAATAGTAAATTACATTGCTAGGAGTTTTAATTGCCCTGTCCACATATGTGACTTCCGCAGTGTTATACATTCCACCTGTCTCTGAACCGACTGTACATGGAGACACTTCCTTCCTCTGTACCAGAAAACCCCTGTGGTGATCAGCTTTATGTGCCAGCATGGCTAAGCTGTAGCACTGCCCCCACACACCCCATTATTCAATCAAACACTCATCTTGGTTTTGCTGTGAAGATATCTGCAGAGGACATTAACACCTACACTCACTTGACTTTAAAAGAGATTATCCTCCATAGTCTGGGTGGGTCCCATCCTATCAGTTGAAGGCCTAAGAACAAAACCGAGATTTCCCTGGGGAAGAAGAAATTACATGTGTGGACTGCAGCATGAGCTGCTGCCTGAGAGTGTCCAGCCTCTGGCTCATTCTAGAAATTCCAGACTGGCCTAGCCAGCCCCCAAAATTGCATAAATCAATTCCTTGCAATAAATCTTTCTTTATGTCTCTCTGTCTCTGTGTGTGTGTGTGTGTGTGTGTGTGTGTGTGTGTGTGTGTGTGTGTGTGTATCTTACTGGTTCTATTTCTCTGATAGAACTCTAATGCTAATATATCCTCATCGATAGAATCAATAGGATAGAATGAATAGATCAACAGAATGCAATCACCTCTTTAAGACAGCAAAGGCAAATGTAGTTTTTAAGAGTATGCTGGTAAAATACTTATAGATTCTCTGAAATGTTAAGTGTTATCTTTAGGAAATCTAGACCTCTTCTAAAAGCATTTAGATATTAGATTGTTAAAGTATAACCTGTTTGGGGGGCATTCACATATTTTGGAAGAAAACGTGGTGGATCATGGCAGGAAAAATCTATAGGTGACACAATAGAATGCATACGTTGGAGGTTGGACCTAAATGGAAATACCCTAACGTGGAGCTAAGCTGACCTGAGGCACCGAGGTCTGAATTGTAGGCAGTGACGTGCCAAGGAGTGCCAGGTGGGGTGCTGCTGGAGAACGGGGAAGGGCAGTTCAAATCTGGGTGGCTTTGCTGGATCCTGTCTGCTCACAGTCCCTCATCCGCTGGCACGTTTGGCATGTTTTCCCACCCAGTTGACTTTGGGCTTGGCAATGTAACCTGCTTTGAACTACGGAGCATGACCAAATACTTCACACTCCAAGGGTGAGCAAAGCCTAGCGTGATTGCATTCTGTGACTGCCACTCTCTTTTTCCTACACTCTGCCTGAGAAAAAAAGAAAAATGAGATATGAGAGATCCAGGACACAATCCCTCCTCCTCTCTGGAATGAGACCAGATATGTCGTGTCCCCATGGCCAGGAGCGCAGCTACAAAGAACCACAGCCACAGACTCAGAACAAGCTCCCATCACATCAGGTTCACAGCATGAGCAACAAGCAAACCTTTCTGTTACCAGTTACTAAGATGTGGGGTTTGTTTCTTAGGCAGCATTTACACAGCAAAAAAAAAAAAAAAAAGAAAAGAAAAAACTGACCAATACATCTACTTCTTTTTTTTTTTATAAGGATGCTCCATTCAAAATTTTACTTTTCACAACTGCTCAAGCTGAAGTGATTTCCAATGTTTCATGTGTATCCCTGGACCTAATACTAAGGTTTTCATTATCTTAGAGTTTTCAAGGAAAAAATAATCTTAAGTTTGAGGACACAAGCGAGTTCTTCATTTAAAAACAGCTGTGTTAAACATATTGGCCAAATTCTTCTCAAAGAATAATGATGAATGCAGCATTAATATTTCAGATTGGGCCTGCTGAAAGGTTAGTCTTCTAACACCCTTCAAGCTTCCCAATATCCTGCGGGGAAATTAAAAGAAGGTTAGATGTAGCAGGACTTGGACAGAGTGAAATATCTTTAAAGTATTTTTAAGAGATATGACAGACAATATGCAGCTGAGCAGTTAAAACAATCATGCAGGACTTAAGACAATAAAAGGGCTGGAAAATGAAACCGTTGCAAAAAGGCTTTGTGGCAAGAACTTTATGATGAAGGAAGTTATTTGATCCTATCCTCATGGCTTTGAATAACCCCAGTTTGATTTTTGAAACTAGAAACTCAAATTCAACCCCGTTGGTACTGTGGAGACCAGGGAGCCAGAGAACAGATGTTTCTGGGGAAACAAAGTAAATGTGAGTGTTCGTTGCTGAAGCCAGTGGCAAGGAGTGAGAATGTGCATCGGAAGATGATTTTTTAAGGGAGTATAATAATTAACTGGGGATTTAATCTTGATTTTGATATAAATTCAAATTTATAGAATAGTTTCAAGAATAATACCAGGAACTTTCACATATCCTTTAGACTGACTGACCAATTATTTATATATTTTTATATATGCACATTTTTTCTATATCAATTGAGAGTAAATTGGTAATAATTTGCTTTTTATCCCTGAATACATCAGTGTATATTTCCTAAGAACAAATACTTTTTTTTACAAAAACACACTACAATTATTAAAATTAGAAATTTCAAGTGGATACAATACTATAACCCACAGTTCTTATTCAAATTTTTATTCTTACCCCAATTGTGTCTTTTATAACAATTGTTTTCCCAGTCCAGGATCCAATTCAGGATCATGCTTTGCATTTTATTGCCAAATCTCTTTAGCCTCTATTACACTGAGTTTCTCAGCCTTTCTTTCTTTCATAACCTTAAAATTTTTGAAGATTACAGCCTGGTTACTTTGCATAAAGTCTCTCAGTTTGGGCTTATCTGATGTTTCCTCATGATAAGATTCATATTGTGCATTATTAAGAGGAAGAATACGAAAAACAAAAATGTATCTCTGTAAGTTTGGGAAGCCATGATCTTTGTTGCAGCATAAATGATGTGAGTTTGATCGTTTGGTGTCTGCCAGGTTTCAGCATTGTGATATTATCGTTTTTTTTCTTTATCATTTATAAGTCATTTGTAGGGAGATAGTTACTATGTGCATATTCTGTGTCTCATCAAATTTTCACTCACTAGAATTAGCATCCACTGATAATTTTCTAACTCTCCGTTCTTTCTACATTTATAAGACGGCATTCCACTGTAGGGAAGAGACTTTTCCTTCCTCTCCTACTTATGTATGTAAATGTGAAAGTATGATAGTGTGGTTGCATTGAAGTATATATGCACATGTACATGTACGTACCTTAGTGCGGAGTTACAGAAACTTATTTGATCCACTGAGCTCATTACGATCATTATATGCTTAATGGCCAAATTGCCTCAGATTTGGCCAGTAGGAGCTCCTCCAAGCTGACTCTATGATTCTGTTGAGATAAATGTTCATATTAAAATCATTCTTAAGGGCTTCCTTTCTTTCTGGCACCTTAGAATGCTCCAGACTCAGTTTGTGTTTCTCTGTCCCAACCCTGGAGAAGACTTTTCTCAAAGCTCTCTGGTTCATTGAAGTGGAGAGTGATCTTAAGAAACCAAGAAATAATACAGGAATGTCATTGCTTCCGGGCCTTTCTAGCAAATAGACCTAGGAAATGCAGAGGCACATGCATGCGTACTACACACACACACACACACACAAGCACATGCACACACATGCACATACGTGCACACACATACACATGCACACACACGTGCACTCACACGCACACACACAAACACGCACACACATTCACATGCGCACACACATGCACACATGCACAAACACGCGTGCACACATTTACACGTGAACATGCACCCATGCACACACACGTGCACACATGTGCACACACGCACGCACACACACGCGCACACACATTCACGTGCACACATGAACACATGCACAAACATGCGTGCACACACATGTACACGTGCACATGCACCCATGCACACACACGCACACATGTGCACACACACACGCACACACACACGCACACACACACGAGAGAGAGATTTATATATCTATTTAAAACTATGCGTTTATACTGATACCTCAGGTTCCAGTGAAGCACCACAAGCTACAGCCTAGTTTTACCCCTTTACATATGTGTAACTGCCTTCTCTGATACGGGGAAACCTGTCTACCATTATCTTCAATGTATTTACTCATTTGTACAAGATGAAAATATAAAGGAAGTATTACAGAATAGCGAACTCATGCCACTGCAAAATACCAACCCAATAGCTAGAGTTAAATATTAGTTTACAGTTCTGCTGTGATTTTTTCTAGGTAAAATGTACATACAGTGAAATACACGATCTTAAGTATGTAGTTCAATGAATCTTAACAAATGCCTAAAGTCACTTAACCCAAGCTGTTGTCAAGATATCCAACATTTTCTTCACCCCAGGACATTTCCTAGTCAGTCTCTAGCCTTTAGACACAACCACTCTTCTGATTTGTATCACTGCACATTAGTTTTGCCTGTTCTTGAAATTCATGTAAGTGAAATTTAAAGTATTTTCTCTTTTGTGTCTCACTTTCTCTCACTCACCATGTTTTTTCTCTTGATGTATTGGGTGTACTAGAAATTTACCAACTGTATTAATCTTTTCAAATACTTTACTGTAGATTTGGCTGACTTTCTGAAGAATTTGTGTTTTGTTTTGTTTTGTTTTTTTGAGACGGAGTCTCACGCTGTTGCCCAGGCTGGAGTGCAGTGGCGCAATCTCGGCTCACTGCAAGCTCCGCCTCCCGGGTTCCCACCATTCTCCTGCCTCAGCCTCCTGAGTAGCTGGGACTACAGGCGCCCGCCACCGCGCCCGGCTAATTTTTTGTATTTTTAGTAGAGACGGGGTTTCACTGTGGTCTCGATCTCCTGACCTTGTGATCCGCCCGCCTCGGCCTCCCAAAGTGCTGGGATTACAGGCTTGAGCCACCGCGCCCGGCCAGAATTTGTGTTTTATATATTATTTTATCGATTCCTATTCTTTATTATTTTCTTTCTCCTACATACTTTGTATTCAATTTGCTCTTTTTTTAACTTAACCTGTAACCTTAGAAAATTGATTTTAAGCATTTTTCCTAATCAAGTATTAAAAATTATAAATGTTCCTCTAAGCACTGCTTTAACTGCTTTAACCAAAATTCCTCAAATTTTGGTATGTTGCATTTTCCTTACCATTCTGTTTAAGTATTTGCTTGGATTTCTTCTTTGGTTATTTAGATAAGTTTTTCTTAATCTCTAATTTTGAGCATGTTTATATATTCTAATGTTACTGATTTCTAATTAAATCTATTGTGATCAGAAAATACTGTCTATAAAACTCCAATAGTTTTAAAACTTTTGAGGCTTGTGTATGGCCCAGGATAACCACATTTATCTTCATGAACATTGCATGTACTCATGCCAATTCTGCTGCCATTGAATGTACTACTCTACCAATGCCACCCTCGTCAACTTGCTTGTTCATATTGTTCAGATCTTCATCATCCTTTCTAATTTTTTTGAATATTGTTCTTCCAGTAACTGCTACTACACACACAGAAAGAGAGAGAGAGAGAGAGAGAGAGAGAGAGAGAGAGATCTATTTAAAACTATGAGTTTATAGTGAGTAAGATTTCTAAAATCTTTCCGGTTGTAGATATATTTTCCTAGATTTTTAACATGCTAATTTGAAAAATATGTGTTGGGTGAATAATATATGTCTGTCTGATGTCAAAATAACACATCGAAGAAAGAACTGATCAAAGTATTTCACCTTGTACATACCGTGTATACACTCTGTATACAAGATACACAAGTGAGGAAACACTATGTATTACCAGGAGTTCAAATGAACCAATTGGTTTTCTTTCAATACCTCAGATTAAATTTTAAATAAGATCAAAGCTCAAACCCAAAATGAATACACTTCAAAATAATTTTTAAGTGTTGAGTGGAGACCTCTGAGCCACAGAGAAATGAGAAATGGGAGCTCCGTTACAGGGGTACACAAAGGATGCATGGATACAAAAGGGGAACAGAGCTGATGACTCCAGCTGCGTCGCTGATCAAGTTAACAAGCTGTTTATAAGCATTTGGAGGGAAAAAAAAATCATTAGAATTATTAGAAAGATTCATGAAGACCCACCATGACAAACTAATTTTCTTTTCTGACATGCTTACTAAACGTGTAGAGCAATAGATCGCATCGGTACAGAACGCTTCCGTCTCCGCAATGATCACTCTGCCATGATTCACGATAAACCTCAGGTTAACAGTCTTGGGTTAATAATACATTGGTTTATGTATTCACAACCGATTAAGCAAAGAATTCGTTATTCTATTTGTAGAGACATGGGGAATCACTTACAACACCAGTGCTCTAACCCCTGAGCTATGGAACCAGCATGGGGAATAGTTTACAGAGGAGAGCCGAGAGTTTTCAGCTGTATTCCATTTTTTGGTATGTGTACTTCAAAACTGAAGGAACTCAGTTTCTTTTTTAGTAATCTGGATAAAGATCTGGATTATATATTTGCAGGAATCCAAATTTTGGGTGTACTTTTCATTGTAAAATGTTGAAACATGTAAGGGCAAAAAAAGACAAAAAACTTGTGATTTTATTAGTGGGCTAGAAACCGAGACTGAATTCCTTTAATAAATTAGGTTAACCATCAAACTTTCTATATAAAAGAACAGAAGAATCTGATATTAATTAACCACAAATTTAACTTATTAGTCCTTTTTCACACTGCTGATAAATACATATCTGAGACTGGGTAATTTATAAAGAGGTTTAACAGACTCACAGTTCCACATGGCTGCGGAGACCTCACAATCATGGTGGAGGGTGAAAGGCACATCTTACATGGCAGCAGACAAGAATGAGAACCAAGCAAAAGCATTTTCCCCTTATAAAAACATCAGATCTCACGAGACTTATTCACTACCACGAGAACAACATGGGGGAAACCGCCCCCGTGAATCAATTATCTCCCACTGGGTCCTTCCCACAATATGTGGGTGTTATGGGACCTACAATTCAAGATGAAATTTGGATGAGGACACAGCCAAACTATATCAGGTATATTAGTTAACTATGATAATATGCTTATGAACAAGGCTCTTATGAACAAGGGCAAGTAATAGCCCTGCCCTTCTCCTTCCTTCTGTACTTAGAGTTTTATATTGGATTCTGGACCCATATATTATTTAATTTGTGTTACTGACTCCAAGAGTGTGTCTACAGATGAGTAAGCAGGTAGAGAGGACTCTGTCAGAGCTGCTCTGGGAAGAGCACTTTAAGTAATTTTAAGTGCTCGTTGCAGAGAATAGAGGGCTGAAGGGATCAATGGTCATGGCTTCAAGTATTTGGAGATCTTTCTTTTAGAAAAAGGAGAAAGCTCTTGAACTACTCAGAAAGTTCTTGAGTTAATCACCTTTTCTCTTTACTATTTGGAAAAACAATTTGTTTTACCCACCAAGTCAAAATCCATCACTACCAACCAACCAGCATAAGAACTTTCTAAAGAAAACAGAGAGCTGTCTTAAGAGACTTTGGACCCTCATGGGGCACATTCAGGTTTAATGGTCCCTTGTAGGGAAGCTGTGGAAGATACTCTTGTTTTGGACATCATAGGGTGAAATGACATCTATGAACTCTTCCAAGCCTAATGTCTAATATGGTACATATTTTAGAACATGAGATCTAGGAAGGACCTAAGAGATTATCTTATGCTCACTGCTGCAATTTATAGACGAGGAGACTGATATGCCTCTGGCCCGAGATCATGACCTATGTTATTAAACATCTCTCTTTTTTATTTTAAATTATTGATAATAAAACATAGAATGAATAAGACCTACTATTTGATAGCACACAAGGTGACTGTAGTCAATAATAACTTAATCGTACGTCTTAAAATAACTCAAAGAGTGCAATTGGATTCTTTGCAACTCAACGGGTAAATGCTTGAGGGGGTGGATACCTCATATTCTATGACGCGCTTATTTCACATTGAATGCCTGTATCAAAACACCTCATGCACCCTACAAACATATACACCTACTATGTACCCACAAAAATTAAAAATTACAACCTATTAAAATAAATTACAGATGTAAATTTAAGGGGTACAGGGGTACAAGTGCAATTTTGTTACATGGATATATTGCACAGAGGTCAAATCCAGGCTGCCTTTAAAATTTTCTTACCATGGATTACACCAATTGAATTCAGAATTCCAAAGAGAATTTTAAAATGGTTTGAAGCCATTCCACTTTTTGTAGTAATTACTAGCTTGTGATAGCCACACAACAACAGTGTCTCCCAATATGTGTCAAACAAGTAATTTTTGATTCAAAAATTGAGAACATTTTATTCCACATCACTACAGAAATCTGTAACCATAACTATGAGTCTGAGTGCATTCTTAAATGCCTGATATTGTAGGGAGTTCACCCCTATCTGCTTAAAATGATGATGTATCTGTTAAAATAGAAAAGATTATTTTGCAGTAACTAACTACACCAACAAAGTTTTTTTGTTATTGTTGTTTTTGGTTTTTGTTTGTTTTGTTTTGGTTTTGTTTTGTTTTGTTGTTTGAGATGGAGTCTCACTTCTGTTGCCCAGACTGGAATGCAGTGGCTCAATCTCAGCTCGCTGCAACCTCTGCTTCCCAGGTTCAACGGATCCTCCTGCCTCAGCTTCCCAACTAGCTGGGGCTACAGGTGCCATCACCATGCCTAGCTTTTTTTTTTTTTTTTTTTTTTTTTTTTGTATTTGCAGTAGAGACAGGGTTTCACCACATTGGACAGGCTGGTCTTGAACTCCTCACCTCAAGTGATCCACCATCCTCAGCTTCCCAAAGTGCTGGGATTGTAAGTATGAGCCACCACGCCCAGCGCAAAGTTTTGTTTCTTATATAATTTGCCCAAAGTAGGTGGGCTGTAGCCCTACCCCACTGCCTTCAAACTGGAGCCCAGCTGCCAGCAGCATCCCCTGGAACAGCGGAATGACCAAGGCAGACAGAAGGAGTGTGATATGGTTTGTTTGACTTTGTGTCCCCACCCAAATCTCATCTCAAATTGTAATCTTCATGTGTTGAAGGAGGGACCTGTAATCCCCACGTGTCGAGAGAGGGAGGTGATTGGATCATGAGGGTAGTTTCTCCCATGCTGTTCTTGTGATAGTAAGAGAGTTCTCATGAGATCTGATGGCTTTATAAGCATCTGGCATTTCCCCTGCTTGCTCTTCTCTCTCCTGCCACCCAGTGAAGAAGCTACTTGCTTCTCCTTTGCCTTCCGCCATGATTGTAAGTTTCCTGAGGCCTCCCTGGCCATGTGGAACTGTGAGTCAATTAAACCTCTTTCCTTCACAAATTACCCAGTCTTTGGTATTTCTTTATAGCAATGTGAAAATGAACTGATGTAACATGCATGACCAAGCACAAGCTGATGCTCAAAGCTGCTGCTGGAAGTGACATTTCCACTCACGTGTCATCGGCCACAGCAAATCACATGGCCACACTCCAGCATAATAGCACAGGGAAGGATCATCTCCCCTTAGGAAGAAAGAGGTCTCAAATACTGTGAACAGTTCTACACCATCTGCAGTGCACATCTGTCTCCAGAGGCTTTAATGCTACACCAGCCACTCACTGTCTCCACCACCCTCTTCTCTCATAGCAGGGTCAGATTTCACACAAATATAAGATGTGCTTGTCTGATGGATATTTTAAGGCACTGGTGGAGTTCTTTGCCTATCACCCAGAGATTACTGAGTCATGCAGGGATTAGAGTGGAAATAGAGCTGGGTTGAGAACAAAGTTGTAAATTCTACGAGGTGACTTCAAAGAAAGCCCTGTGTGTTAGTCGTGGTTCTCCAGAGAAACTGAACTGATAGTAATATGTGTGTGTGTGTGTGTGTGCGCGCGTGTGTATATGTGTGTGTGTATATATATATATGAGATAATATATTGGTCTTAATAAGGATCAATATAGGATCCTACTATTGATACTAAATAAGGAATTGCTTTATGCAATTATGGAGACTGGTGAATTCCAAATCTGCAGGGTGGGCCAGTGGCCAGAGACCCAGGTGCGGGTGGCCCAAAGGCCATCTGCTGGGGAGTCCCCCTTGCTCAGTGAGGCCAGTCTTTGTGTTCCATTTAGACCTTCAGCTGATTAGATGAGGCCCACCACTCTTCGAAGGGCAATCTGCTTTACCCTCAGTTCACTGATTTGAACGTTAATCTCATCTAAAAGCATGCTCTCAATTGATACAGGAAATGAACCACTACACACTGGTATAAGCAGAAAATCTCTTGTGCTGGGTCAAGTGGCCCAAACTGTTCCGGTCAGCCTGACCACCAGGAGATATGGAAATAAAGCCTCTGCTTTGGGGAGGAGGAGCTAAAAAGGGAGACTTCCCTCCCCGATTTCCCTCCTTTAAAGGACTGGAGGGGGACACTCACTTGGCTGTCCTCACCAAAGAGTGAAAGAGGGGACTTCAAGGAGCCTATGGTGAAGCCTAGGGGCACATATAAGACGGGAGACTCGCAGTCCACCTCGCTGTGGGGGCCATGCTCAGCCACAAAGCTCACCACTGGCATTCCTGCAGGGCACAGGAAGGGAGGGTGTGTGGGTGCTTCCTTGTGGACAGTGCAGTCCACCCTCATGTTCCTCATTTCTAAGATAGAGAAGGAGAATCCCAGGGCGGAGGCTGCAGAGGCCGGCGTCAAGCTCACCAGAGATGTGCCACGAGGAAAAGAAGGCCACCTGCTTGGAAGAATGGGGACAAGGCCATCCCAGCAGGGATATACAGAGGCTCTATCAGAGTTGGCGAGCAGACCACCTGTGATGATGGAGTGGCTTATGGTTGCGTCCCTTGTCAGCTGATTCGTAAGGCCTTTCCTCTCCTGTGTGAGCCATCGGTCATGATCTGGAAAAGGGAAGGTGACCTAAGAAAGATGAGCCCCCCACCATGGCTGTGTGCTCTGGGGAAACCTCTCTCCACTCTGCTTGTGTTACTTTCACAGGGATGCCATGGCAAAGTACCACAAATTGGGGGGCTTAAAACAAAAGAAGGTGCTTCTCTCACAGTCTTGGACACCAGAAAATGAGATCAAAGATTCCACAGGACCCTGCTCCCTCAAAGGCTGGAGGAGAGAAGCTGCCCCCTGCCTTTCTCTGAACCTCCAGTGTCGCCAGCAGTCTTTGCTGCTCCTCGGCTTTCAGGACGTGACTCCAATCCCTGCCTCCATCTCCACATGGCTGTCTCCTTCCTGTGTGTGTCTGCGCCCAAATGTTCCTCTTCTGCTGAGGACATGGGTTACATTGTGTTAGAGTCCACTCGAATGAACCATATCGGGTTACACTGTGTTAGACTTCACTCGAATGAACGACCGTATCTCAGTTTCATTACATCTACAAAGACTCTATTTCCAAATAAGGTCACATGCACAGGTACAGGGGTTAGGACGTCAACTTCTCTCTTGGAAGAACAGAATTCAACTGATACAACACTGCAGGGGTGAAATCAAGACAGAGAGAGAGATGAGGGGCCCGCACATGCTCTGCTCACCTCAAAACTTCTCGAGAAGCAAGTCTAACTTGCAGAAATTTGAGAAAGGCAGGCGAAGCAAAAAAACAAAATGAGATTTTTTCATAACTTAAAGAGGCTGAAAATGATGGAATTGGACTGAGATGTGTTACAGGAGCCTACACAGCTAGAAGGATAGATTCAAGGTTATGCTTTGAACAAAAGCCATTAAACATAAATAAATAACATGGTATCACACTTTTGCCTCTCAAGTTGAGACTGCCTCTAAACTGACTAGCATTACAAATATCCTAACAGAAAACTATCCCCAAAACCTAGAAGGCCATATTATGCTTGGGCAATCATCTGACCATGTACAACAAATGTAATGAAAACAGTACACCTGAACCACAGCAAACCCAACAGTTTAATTTAAAAACTCAGAGATACTAAGTATTGCCTTCAGCTGGACATTCGGAAACTTCACATGGCTACATTTTATTTCCCCCCACCAGTTGCTTCAGGGTTGTGAAATTCACTGGACTGTGGAGGGAGCCTTAAACCTTTGTGGGTGATTGACGTCTCAAGTACCTGAGCTTTTCTGGTTCTGCTGACCCTCAGTCTCCTGGACCCTAGGTAAGTGCCTGGGGGACTATACCCCGATCAGTTGAACTCACTGTGGGATTGTTGCTTCTGAAAGTCCAAGGGTCAAAATTCTCTGTCTTTAGAGAAGAATATTTTCTTACTTTCAGTCAATGACTATTTAATATGCTTTCTAAATATTTGAAGAGAAATGTGTTTTATAATATTTTTGTGTATTTCTGCATAATGAATAATATCTTCCATTCTATTCCTAACTCATCAACTTGAAAAACACAGAAGAATCAGACCCCAGTATGATTTGATATCCTGCAGTCTCATCTCTGGAAGCCCAGAATAAAATGAAAAAGGTGCAGACAAGAAGAGAGAAATCACTGTTGACAACACATTTTACCTAGCAGTCCAACATTGTTTATCAGCATAATAAAATGTGCCAATACTCACCAGCACCCTAAAATATGCACTAATAATAAATAGAGATATAGGGCATAATATGGCCAATGATGAGATATAAATTTATAGCTCCTGGGGGGAAATGATGGAAGACCTCACAATGGAGAAAGTTGACTTTGGATAAAACAAAGAACTTTTCTCCTTTGATAAGCCTCAGATGAAAATAGCATTGATTTTTTTTAGTTATAAAATCACAATCCCTATTTTGCATGATCAAGAAACAGAAACAAATTTCCACACTATTACCTTTCAGCTCCTATATATTCCATTTTTATCTTTTGTTCATCCCATTGATAGTTTAAAATTAATGGTTTTATAGGTAGGATAGAGCTCAGTATCAAATATGCTAATCCTTGACCTGAAACGTTGTCAACCACAACAAATTCTTTCTTCCATTCCCTAAAGCAAAAAGCAATGAAAAACCTTCAAAGTAAGTTTGCCATTACAGCTTCCTGTAATCCCTGGAGTCTCTGCATTTTCCCCAACTCAATGTTCACCTGTATCTGAAGAGACAATGTAAAGGTTGCTTATCAGCGACTGGGGACAAGATCATAGGTTCCACTTTTCCTTTTTGTTTTCGATGGCAAGTTAGAGCCCCTGAGTGATTTTAAGGAGATGATCTCACCATGCCTGACTTTTATATGAGCATTTAACTTTGGTGCTAAGTTTCTTTTATGGTCTCCATCAAAACTTAATATGTAAATATTAGTGTCACATCTTCCTTCCCTCTTAACAATCTTTAAAGTCAAATTGAATTTTTAGAATACTGCAGCTATGAGTTATTTTTCCAAATCACATAAGCAGCATGATCACTTCACATTTTACATTTTGTTTGTTTTCTTTGTACAGGTGAGGTAACTCGTACCTATATCCCCTGAACTTAAGCTTGCTAAGTTTTCAGTTGGTTTCCCTTGAAAATGTCACTTGCCAATTCATTATTTATTTCATGCTCTCTCATTCTAATATGGTAAAAATATGTATATATTCTAAGCAGATAGAGAAATCTATAAGTCCAGTCCAATTGGAATCTTTGTACTTTGATAGTTTCAAATGTACAATTATTGGTAAGGAGATCAAATTGTTCCAAAACCACAACTAACCATGATAGAACTAACTCCTTCCTAATGTGAATGTATTAAATGTCTTATTTTATTTCTCCAAGAATTAAAATGGTGCCTTTTACAATAAAAAGTAATAGCAAAAAAGAGTAATAGCTAATTTTTATTAAACACTGAAAACACGTCAAGTACTCTGCTAAGAATTATATGCATTTTTCCTGTTTTTCCTCTTTAATTCTCACAGTAAACATAGAGCATAAATACTCAGTAAATTCTCACTCAGACAGATGGCACAATGTCATTCTGTCGGTCACAAAGATGTTGGTTGCTGTGTGCTCACAGGACATGGTACTTCAGGCTTTTTTTTTTTTTTTTTTTTTTTTTTTTTTTTTTTTTGACATTGTCTGGCTCTATCATCCAGGATGGAGTGCAGTGGCACGATCATAGCCCACTGTAACCTCCACCTCCCAGGCTCAAGCCATTCCCCCACCTCAGCCTCCTGAGTAGCTGGGATTATAGGCAAGTGCCACCATCCCTAGCTAATTTTTGTATTTTTTTATAGAGATGGGTTTTCACCATGTTGCCCAGGCTGGTCTCAAACTTGTGAGCTCAAGAGATCCACCTGCCTTAGCCTCCCAAAGTGCTGGGATTACAGGCATGAGCCACTGAGCCCAGCCGACTCCAAGCTTTTCTAATGAGATTTCTGGGCCACAGAGTGGAGACAGTCCCTATCCTCAAAGGATGCTGCCGTGCATTGTCAAAGACCAATGTGTCAAAATATTTATGGAAGAAGGTGCCCGAAAGTTTGAAGACAGTTATCTATAAGGGGGGTGTAAGAAAATCACCTGGGAATACCCAGCTCAGAAGAACAGGTATGAATGCCCTTGAATCACTTAGAGAGCTTCTCTTCAATGTTAAATTATTGTAGTATCACTGAGCTCACCACCCAGAATGATGCAGTCCGCCTCCCCAGGAAGGAATGAAGGTCATAGTTTCCTCTCTATAAATGTGTCTCACTTTATATTTTTTTAAAAATGTTAATTCAGGCACTGTGTGTGAAAAGTTTGGCAGGAAAACAAATGTCCAGTCCAAGTCCTGGGGCCTACGGGAGGGCAGCAAATGTGCTCCTGGCCCATGGTGTGGTACACACGCACCCTCCTTTCCTGTCTGCCTTGTGCCCAGACCCGGCCAGAGGCCTGAAATGTGGCCATGTATGGCAACGCAGACCGCAAAGCCTGGAGATCTGCAGCATCAGGCCCAATGCATGGAGCGAACAGAGCACTGACAGCAGAGGATCGTCCTTCCTCTGAGAAACACAGTTCTTGCAGGGTTGGAGACAAGAGGCATTCTGCAGCTGGGATCAGTCTCAGCTTGGCAGGAAAGGATCGAGCACCCTGGGGGACTCAGTGTGGCAGGAAGAACTCAGAACCTTATCCTGTGGCTGCTCAGGGGCTGAAGCAGAGGCACTGCCTTTGGGCTGTCCAACGCCCTGAGGATTTTGGATACGGAGAGTCTTTCTGCTAATGAGGCATGTGAGGTCCTTGGGCAATTGTTTAAAATAAGAGCAGGACCATATTTGTACCCCAACATGAGGAAGGGTTTGCAAAGGCTTCCATTGTTTCCACAAAACTGCAGAAACAGGCCTCATGACTCAGGAAACTGAAGGAACTTGGTGGACAAGAATAAGAGCCTAGTGAATCAAAGGTTTCTTTAAGGGAACAAACGCCAGGACGGAATTTCATGATGTGGTAACACAACTAGAAAGGAGCACGGAGAAATCAGTGCATCCTGCTCTTGCATAATGAAGACCATGTAAGGGGTAACAAGACTCAGCCAAGGTCAAGTGAAGCAGATGTGTACAAACGCGAGTATTTTGACTTCTCCATTCTATCAGGGAAATGACCTCATTCTAGACCATTAATGAAGGAAGCATAACATAACCTGTTAACATCTGACTCTTCTTTCAGAAGTGCTAATCTCTTACTCTAGAGAGAGAGATTCTAGAATTTCTAGAGACTTCTAGAATTTAGGAAAATTCTAATAGTCCAATTGTATTCAAACTTCAGAAAACATATACACTTTAAAATTTTTTATTTTAATCTTTGTGGGTACACAGTAGATGTATATATTTATAGGGTACATGAAACGTTTTGATTCAGGCTTGCAATGCATAATAATCCTTTCATGGCCAATACGGTATCTGTCCCCTCAAACATTCATCCTTTGAGTTACAAACAATCCAGTTACATTGTTTAAATTATTTTAAAATGTACAATTAAGTTATTATTGTCTATAGCCAGCCTGTTGTGCTATCAAATAGAAGGTTTTATTTATTCTTTATTTTTTTTGTAGCCATTAACCATCCCCGCCTCCCCCCACCATGCACCCACTACCCTTCCCAGCCTCTGGTAACCATCCTTCTATTCTCTATGTCCGTGAGTTCAATTGCTTTGATTTTTAGATCCCACAAACAAGTGAGAACATGTGATGTTTGTCTAAGGCATGCACTTTATTTGGCCAACTCGAGGGTCTTCGGGAGGAACCTGAAGGAAATTATTGGGCAATAGGACTTTCATCAGGGCAACCTCCATTCGAATTAGCAGAGAAACATATTAGAGGCTATCTGTCACCTATTTGGCCCTAAAACAATTGGACATCACATCTGTCATGGTAGGAAGGAGTCATACTGCAAGGAAGATAACAGGGAAGTCAAATTCCAGGAAGGCTTTCGATCCACCAAATTCAGCACAGAATTCAGGTGTGTGTGAACCTGCCCACTGTCCGAGGACAGGGTCTATGGCATCCGTCCTTCTCCAGGGGGATTTGCAACCAAAAGAGGTCAGCAGAGGGCACGGACCAGAAGCATTTGTCTTATAACTCCCACCATGCTTGCCTGTTTCTTTACAAATGGGATATAGACTCTCATTTTTAAATTCCCACTGTTTATTCTGTAATATTAATTTTTTAAAAATCAACAACAACTAAAAATGTGGAAAAGACAATTTTAATATAAAAATTAAGGCTATTCCTAGGGCTATACATAAGGTGCCAGTTAAAAAAAAAAAAAGATTAGGAAATAATAACTAAAGCTGTATGCCTTATCACTTCAGGTAAAAATATCTTATGAATAATATAATCATTGTCTCTGGTTATTGGGTATGAAAAAGATAAGTGTACCCCGCACAGTGTGATGGAGGGAGACATTAACACTTTCACACGGCTGGATACGGACTCGAAAATGAGTTAGGAATCACCGGGTCATCTAAGTGGAGGATTATTCCGTACATAGGCCCCTAGGTCAATTTAAATTATTAAATTTATCTCAGTGGCCGCAGGGGCCAAGACGCATTTGTGTTCACTCTTTATCTTTCTGTCCTGTTAGCATGGGCTTAGCAAAAGGGGATCAGCAATGACAGAAGGAGAAAAAAAAAAAAGAAAAGAAAAGAAGGAAGATCCAAAATTCCTGCTTGGGCCTTTAGATGGTTAATGACTGAGTTGCAAGGGAATCAGCCTACATTGTTTCAAGGGCATTTTCCTGCTGAATAGCTTTACTTGTTGCTTTTTACTTCTATTTTGACCTTGACACACCCAGGGTACCTTTGGTGCTCACGGCCTGTCCATAGGTGAGGAGAAGGGATGATGTGGGTCATTCATGGGATGTCACTTAAAATCTGCGATTTCTTGGGAATGCCCACACCTCATTTGTAAAGGTTAGTAAAGCCCTGTTTTAGGGTCATGCAGGCTGCTGTTCTGTGGTCTTGAGCCCCTTGACTGGTTACTTTTCCATACAAGTTCCAGTGTACACAGCCCCTTGGGCTTCAGTATGTCTGCAGGGAGCACCGTGTAATAAGAAGTCCTAACAATCCCCTCCGTATGTTGCTCCAGAGAGAATCCAAGCTGAGGCATCACATTTGCGACCTTGTGTCAGGGGAATTTTGAATAGAATAGGCCCATAATCCTAATGTATTTTAAAAGCTTAAAAATCATTATATTTAATTCTGCTCCTACAAAAGGACACATTTTCAACCCACAACTTTTCTCTGGAATCTGTCCACCCCTCTCTGGGCATGGCAAGGCAGTGAAGGAGGCACCTCCGTGTGTCTCTGGCCCGTCTCTTACCGTGGAAATCTCACATCAACCAGCCCTTCCTCACACCTAGTCAGATTGCCATGGCCTGCAAAAATATGAGGCTTTGTTCCTTTCATTTGAACAGAAAAGTGCAGATTGACTGAAAAACAACATTTGGCCTCATGTTGCACCTCTTGCTTTCCTTATCAAGGCTGCTTAGTGGCTCTTTCTGTGCCCCAGACCTGTGATGAGGCCCTCAGATGCACTATCCTGTTTGTTCCTACAGCAACCCTGTGAGGCCGGGTGTGGGGCTCACGCCTGTCATCCCAGCACTGTGGGATGCCAAGAGGGGACGATTGCTTGAGCACAGGAGCTCAAAATCAGCCTGGGCAACATACCGAGACTCTATCTCTACAAAAAATACAAACAATTATCTGGGCATGGTGGTGCATGCCTGTAGACCCAGCTACTCAGGAGGCTGAGGCAGGAGGATCATTTGAGCCTGTAAGGTAGAGGCTGTGGTGAGCCATGATCACACCACTGCACTCCAGCCTGGGAGATGGAGTGAGAAGTTGTCTCTAAATAAATAAATAAAACAACCCCATGATTTAGGATTCACTGGTACCATTTCATCCCACAGACGAGGTCCCAAGGCTAGTAATGGTAAGTCAGTGGCCAAAGTTCAGAAAACCTGAGCTGACCCATGACCTGGCCTCAGATTTTCTGGGCCCCAGCCAGGTCTGCTGCTCCTCCTCTCCCTCTGCACAGGCCCAGTTTGCCACACACTGGCTAAACAAAGAGCCCAGCACCCTATAGAGAACTCCAAGCCTAGTCTACACCCTTGGGGCCCTAGACTGTGCCACCTTCCGGAACCCACGCAGGTTTGTATATCTGATAAGCCAGGCACTTTGCAACAGAATCAGGAGTCACTGTGGCCTCTCAGACCCCAAGGAAGTTTAGAAAGAAAGTTTGCTGCAAAACTTGTATCAGCTTTACCGACACTCAGGAAAGTGTGGGAACATGCTGGGCTGGGCTGTGATTCTCCTCCAAAGAGCAAACCTTCTTAAAGATGTTACAAATCCTGAGACTAGTGTCTTTTCTTTCCCCAGTCAACTCATCCAATCCTGGAACTATCAACACCGTCTTTATATCACCTCTCCAAAATTTCATTTTCAATCTGAACCTCTCAGATCAGCACATCCAACAGAAGACTGGAAGCTCCTCTCAGATGCCTCCCAGTGCCTTTCACCTGACGTGACTAACTCAAAGCTCTCGACCTCTCGCCTCAGACCAGCTTCAGGTGTCTCCACTCCGATACTTCCAGGCACTGCCATCGACATGGAAACCTGGTGGTTAGCCTGGAAACTGCCCTCACCCTCTGTCCTGGGTTGAATAGGGCCCCTCAAAACGTATGTTCACCCAGAACCTCAGAACACGATCTTATTTGGAAATTGGGTCTTTGTAGATACGATGAGGATCAGGTCCTAAATTCAAGGACTGGTGTCCTCATAAGAAGAGGAGAGGACATCCTGATCCACACAAGGAAGAACCATGGGACCACGGAGGCAGAGCGTGGAGGGACGCAGCCACCAGCCAGGAGCACCTGCAGCCATGGGACCTGTGAGAGAGGTGGGGAAAGGAGAAATCTCAGAGAGGCCTTGGAAGGAGCCAGCCCTGCCCACAACTTGACTTTGGACTTCTGGCCTCTGGAACTATAGGGAATTAGACTGTCCTTTCTCCATTGCCCCGGCCACCATCCAAGCCTCTATGAATCTTGCCAGGATCTGTCCCACAGCTCACCAGCGGATTCCCCACATTTATTCTTGCCTCCACCCAGTCTGATCTCTACAGAGCAGTGTGTTCTTGGGAAAACACAAATTGGATGACACAGATCCCTTGTTTGAATAATTCTATGGTTTTGCATTACTTTTACACTAAAATCCAAGATCCTCAGCATGGCCCCCAAGGCTCTGCTCGCTCCGGCCCCTGCCTGCCTCTCTGGCCTCATCTCACCATCCCCACTTTCCTTCTCCTTTGTGAAGCTACAACCACCGACCTTCTTTCCATTTCTACATGGAGCCAGACTTCATCCTGCCCTAGAGTCTTTGTTTCCACTCTTCCCTCTGATACAGACACTTGTCCCATTTCTCATCAGAGTGATCTCCCCACCCTTCAAGTCTGGGATAATTATCACTGCCTCACGGAGTTACTTTACCTCTTACATAGATAAAAATTACAATCTCTGTTATACTTTCTTAGTCCTCTGTATTTTTTAATAGTTTATCAAAATTATGATGATATATTTATCTCTACAATTGTTTGCCTGGTATCTCTATCCTCTACCATGCTGTACAACCCAAGTTGGTGAAGGCTTCAGCATTGTGTGTCCAGTACACAACCCAGTGCCTAGAACGCACATAGTCACTGCTACAAAAATGTTTGTTGAATGCACATTGGTTGAAAACTTGAGTCTTCTCTGAATTCCACACTTCTACCTTAACAATGTAACTCCTATCACAAGCAATAGAAGGGGAAATATTTGCTACTTCTTTTCAGAACCTTAATTTCTTTCTCATATCTAAAGTCTGTGCCAACCAGATCTTCCACTTTCAGCTACAGAGTTGTGCATGGAGTCCCTAGGTTTTGTGCGGTTTACACTCTGGGTCTGGACAAGGAGGACCTACCAGTGATGGCATCATTGGCCCCACCCATGCCAGACATCTGAGGCTCTTCCTCTTCATCTCTGCAAGTCATTGTGGTTGGAAATGACTAAATCAAACCTGGGAGACGGTGTTTCTCAAAGTGCCAGAAGAGACAAGACAGAACATGTAGAAGTGGTTTTCTAAGCAATTAACTGCAATCAAATTGCTATTGCCATTATGTAAATACTGGACACCAGCCTATGACTTTTTTTTTTTTTTTCCTGAGACAGAGTCTCGCCCTGTCACCCAGGCTGGAGTGCAGTGGCACAATCTCAGTTCACTACAACCTCTGCTTCCTGGGTTCAAGCAATTCTCCTGTCTCAGCCTCCTGAGTAGCTGGGACTACAGGCACCCACCACCATGCTCAGCTAATTTTTGTATTTTTAGTACAGGGTGGTTTCATCATGTTGGTCAGGCTGGTCTTGAACTCCTCACCACATGATATGCCCGCCTGGTGCTCCCAAAGTGCTGAGATTACAGGCATGAGCCACCACACCCGGCCAGCCTATTGCATTTTTTTAATTTTTAAATTTTAAGATTATTGATTTGGATATTCTACAAGTGGCAAAGGAGAGGCATTTTACAGTTTTCTGCCACTGAGCACCAATGAGCACCACATGATGACTTCAAAGTCCTTGTAATTAACACTCCTAATACAATTACACACCTAGTATAACCACTAAGCTGGGCCAGCCTATATTCATTTATTCAACTAATATTTATTACCTACTCTAAACCAGGTGTGTAACTGCAGTGGGATAAGAGGCAACTTACCTCATCTCACTGAGCCTATTTTCTGGAGAAGGGAAGGCATGAAAAAAATCAGAAAAGTCATTTTGAAAAGGTGATAATTGACCTGAGGCCTGAAGTCACCAGGAAGTGTGGGAGGCTGACATGCCTGAGGAGCACTGAGGAAGCAAGAGAGTCATGGGATGGAGGTCAGGGAAGTGGCTGGGACCATATCATTAGGGGCCCTTGTGCTCTGCTAAGAACTCTGGATTTTTAACAAGAGTGCAATGCAAACAATTGAAAGGAATGATGTGACCTGACTGCCGTGGTTAGAGGACTTCTTGTGCTCAAGCACAAAGAACAGACTGTAAGGAGCAGCTGTTATCCAGGGAACCAGATACGAAGATATTGCCTGGGCCAGGTCAGATGATGCACTAGAGGAGGATCAGCAGAGATGATGAGAAGTGATTTGAGTTTCATTCTTTCAACATATGTGTGATCCCTGATTTAAAGTCTGTGATAAGTCCAACATCTGGGCACCCTCAGGGATATTTTCTAGTGGTTGCTTTTTCTTCCTACATATGGGCCACACTTTCCTGTTTCTTTGTGCATCCCATAGTATTTCTCTGAAAACCGGACATTTTAGATAATAGAATGAGGCCACTCTGGAGTTCTGATCCTGTCCCCTCCCTGGGGTTTTTTACTGTGGCTGTTTTGTGTTTTGTTTTGTTTTTAATTCCATAAAGTCTGCATTCCCTGTTATATGGGACTACTGAAGTCTCTGCTTGGTTAGCTTAGCATTCAGCTAATGACTGGTCAGAGTTTTCCTGAGATGTCTTAGCCAGCAAGTCTTCCAGGAGCCCTTTAACACCATTGTGTGTGTCAGGCACATCTTCAGTGCCCAGGCCATTCCCAAGTCTCCCTTCACCTTTACTTCCTGCTTGTGCAGGGCCTCAAGGTCAGCCAAAGGTGAGTGGCTGGGGACTCCTTCAGGTCTATCCTGAGCCTGGCTATAGCCCTGCACATGCAAAAAGCCTGAAGATTTTCCAAAAGAAAAGCACAGCTCTTCAAAGTCCTCCATGGACATCTTGATCCCCAGAATTTTTTTTAGTGCAGCTCATTATTTTTAACAAATGCTCTGGAGATGGGACTTTTCTCACGGAGCTCTGAGTCAGGTCAAATAACAGCAATGCCCTGTGAAGAGAGTTTTTCCCAGGGAGCTGTGAGATGGATCCAGGGGGGACAATGCCTCGGGGATGAACCTTTTCGAGGTGCCCCAAATCCCCTCTGCCTGCCCAGTAGCTGTGAGGCTGTTGGATTTTGTGGTTGCTGATTTTGAGATTCCTGGTTTTCAAGGATACTGTAGGACTGAGGACAGAAAGAAGGGAGCAGGCCAAGTTAAAAACACAGCTCTGCTGTTCTTATCAATGTTCAGTCATTTTTCATGAGTAAATGTTTTTCAAGTTGTTGTAAACCTTGGGTCAATTTCCATAGTTCTGGATGTTGTTGAAAAAAGGCTAACATTGATAATTTTGCCTGTATTGTCATTGCTTTTATGGAGAAGTGGATTTATGGAAGTCCTCTCCCCACCATTCTGAAGGTCCCTCCTCCAGGAAGTGATTAGATTGTAAAAATATATTTGAGGCAGGGTCCGTAGGATTTCTCAAAGATTTGGATGTGAAGAACAAGAGAAAGAAATGAACTGAGGGTAATTTTGAGGCTTGGGTCCTAAAAATTAGAAAAATTTAATTCCTATTTATTGAGATGGGTAAAAATGGGAAGAAAGCAGATTTCTGCAGGATGACCAAATGTTTAGCTTTGAACACATTAAATTTGAAGTTCAGATTAAGCATTGAGGTGCACAGGCCAAGTAGGCCGTTGGACAGACAAATCTGGACTAGAAGAATTAAAAGATATCGCCTAAAAATGATAGTTACAGCAATAGAATACGGGCCTACGTAAGAGGAATACATGTAAATAGAGATCCCACAACAAAGCCCTGGGGTGTTCCTACATCCATGGGCAGGAAAATGAGGAGCATTCAGTAGAGGGAAGTGAAAATAAGTGAGGTAGAAAGAGAACCAGGAGGAAGTGATGTCTCAGAAGTCAAGTGAAAAAATTGGTACCAAGGGAAGGATGTTATCAACCACATCAAAGCAGCCAGCAGTTGAGCAAAAGCAAGTCCAGCAACCAACCACTGGATTTACCAACACAGAGGCCAGGAAGCACCTTTAAAAGAGCAACCCCGATGGAGCAGCGGGGTCAAATCTGTAAATGGCTTCAAAGGAGACATGTTGGGGAGGCCATGGGGACAGTGAGTGCAGAGAGCTTTTCTGGTTGTTCTTTCAAGGGAAGCAGAGAAATGGGGTCCCATCATCATGGTCCTGCCGGGTGAGATAGTCAAAGCAGACCCTGGGCCCCAATGCCCATGCAGAGTGTGAGGGTTTTACTCAGGAAGCCTTGGAGAATCATGCGGGGCTTGATTTTCACTTATGCCCCAATCAAAAAGTGACTCTTCCACATATGGGAATAACATATAACATGGCTACCCACTTATTTTGGCAGCAAATGTGTTAGTCTGTTTTGCGTTGCTATAAAGGGTTACCCAAAATCGGGTAATTTACAAAGAAAAGAGGTTTATTTGGATCACAGTTCTGTAGGCTATACAGGCATGGCACCAGTGTTTGTTCAGTTTCTGGTGAGGCCTCAGGAAGCTTTTACTCATGGTGGAAGGTGAAAAGGGAACAGGTAGGTCATATGGCAAGAGAGATGGCAGGCTTTTTCAACCAGTTCTCGTGTAAACTAATAGAGTGAGAACTCACTCATCACCGTGGGGAGGGCAACAAGCCATTCATGATGCAGACAACTCCCACCAGGCCCCACCTTCAACACTGGGGATCACATTTCAACATGAGATTTGAAGGAGACAAACATCCAAACTATATCACCAAGCATCTGTGCAGCACAGCTCTTCAGTTAGAAAGAAGGATAGGCAAATGCAAATAATTAATATATCCTGTAGACAGGGCGTCAGTCTATGGAAGGATAAAAGCCTTCATGGAAACCAATTGCCGTCACCTATACCTACAGTGATCTTCAGGTGATTTGTGTGATTGGAGACATAAAATAATCAGAAACCATAATTAGGGCTCTGATAGAAGAGGGCTGCAATACCAGAGAAAGTTTTCTGGTACAAGCCTAGTGAGAGACAAGGAAGAGGGGTAGCTTTCAACAATTCTTGCAAATCTCCCATGAAGCTTTTGGGGTTTGGGGCAGGTTTTGTCTGCATTTGTTTGTCTGTGTGAATTCATATATTAGGGTAGGGGGGTTCCAGTTGCTTAGTGAAGAAGAACTGAAATTTATGTCAGATCTCAATGTTCCTGTTTTAGAGTTGCATGCATTTGTGATTATGTTCATAAATCACAATACAAAGATAGTCCACATTGGAGAAATATGCACAGTCCCTGCCCCCAAATACTGAGGTCATCCGAAAACACTGTGAAGCTGTAACACCTTCTCCCAACTATTAGGCCCCGTGATTACAGTCAATTCCTGGCTCCTAGATTATGCAAAGCAGGAATGTGGGCACCCTGAGGACATTATCTTACTACCTTTTTTTCCATCTGGATATGCCACATGTTAGAATACCTCACGGTTCCCTCTCTGTATCAATCATCCTGAAAGCAAATCGCTAAGCCTCTTGCAATTTAGCACTCCCAAAATGTGTTTGATATAATGAACCTCACATTTTTTTACCTGAAATATTCTTAAAGATGTTTTCATTTATCTCATCTCTGAAAATTGCATATCTCTTGCCATGCTGTGAAAGTTTCAGGCTGTCTTTCCTCCTCTCTGCCATCAACAGACAGAACGGAAGCTGGTAACGACTGATGCACTACCCTCGGTTTTTAACTCCCCAAACACACCTCATTTACTGCCCAATCAAACTCAGTAGTTGCAGCAGTTAGCCAGGCAGGCCTTACCCTGGAGTTTAAAATTCCCTTCCCACAATATATATAGTTAGTCTTAATAAATAAATGACTTGGACCATGCATTATATATCACTCAAATCCACAAGGACACAAATTATGTATAATACATCGGCTGTGTAATTTATTTATTAAGCAAAACGTGAATTTTCCATGCTTGTGTTTGGAGGCACAGTTTGTCACACGCAGCTAAATGATGTATTCTTATTAGTCCCACTCAATTACGAAGTCATCCCTCTGTGCACGGTGTATTTGTTAATGATAGTGCCACAACGCTGCGTCTACAATACCTGTGATTTTAGTGATTCATAACCGCTCACTAAAACTGTGAAAATGATAAATTGACTGCTGTTGATTAAATGCCGCCAACAGTATGTTTCATATGTGTTTGTCGCAGTTAGGAGTTAAAGAAACAGCATTGCTCAAAATCATTTAAATATCTAATTAAGCCAAGCCCTCACTAGATATAAAGAACTCATCAGGATACGAAAAATAAAAAAAGAAAGCTCAGTGGGAGAGGAGGAAAGAAACACCATCTGTAGACCCTCACCAACATAGCCTCATTGACGATAAAGAGACTGTCATAATAACCATGTGGAAGGGGCAATGCCCACATTTTAAAAAGCATGGGAGTTAGCCCCTTCTGCTCACCAGCACAGCTGCCGGGCTATCTGATGACTGGCCCTCAGCTCTGGGCCCTTAGCCTTGGGCAGTAGTGGATTTCAGTCACTTATCTGGAAGCCCTGGGTGATGGCCTTTGAAACTGGAGCAAATTCACAGAGGCTTGGAAGGAGGGAGATGCGGAGGCAAGAAAAGGGGAAGGAATATTTTCAAGCAGTTTCAAATCACATCTCTTGGCTTCCACTGCAGCGAAAGGGTTTGTTAATGCTTCCACATAACAAATGGCAGCACAAAGGAAAATATCATTTCAAACAAAGATTAATTATCTTTATGGCTTTAGATCATTTTTTTCTCCCCTTAGATTAATCCATATAGAGGTCTTATTGGTAATATTCAAAGCAGTACAGAACAAGCCCAAGCCCAGAGAATGCTCTGTGCCGGCACCTCTGCTCCTAATTTAGGCTGCTGGAGTGGGTATTCAGGGTAATAAAAATAGATACCCGGTGAAGCTTGGTAATCTTATTAAGACCAGCCAGGAGGTGTTTATTTTCTTTTTTTGCTATTTTGAAATCAATTGAGAAATGTAAGTGGAAAGTGCATGAATTCTTTCAGAAATCAATCTTCTTAGATTAGACCATGTCTCCAGGATGTTTGGAGCAGAGTAA
The DNA here is from genome assembly GCF_037993035.2 of Macaca fascicularis. Classification (NCBI taxonomy): domain Eukaryota; kingdom Metazoa; phylum Chordata; class Mammalia; order Primates; family Cercopithecidae; genus Macaca; species Macaca fascicularis. Next base: position 4,632,566 of record NC_088392.1, on the reverse strand, counting down.
TAACAACAAAAGTGGGCTATTCTTAATTTTAAAATTTTGTTTGTGCCTAACACACTTTTTAAATTTTCCCCTTATAAAGATAAAACTTAGAACAATGTCCCCATTGCTTTAAAATTGTTTCAAAATTAAGGTGGAGCATTGATTATTAACAGCCCAGATCTATAACTGACCATGAAGAAAGAACCATGTCTTACATTGTCTTTGCAAAAGCCAATTTCACTTTTAAAACTTAAAACTCAAGAGAGGGTGGTATGCTGAAGTCTTAGATCTTTTGAATGGCTCATAAGAACAGTCATGGTATGAACTTTTATAGGCAAGGCAGAGGTCATTTTCAAATTCTACCAAGAACTCAAACCCTAACACATATGTATCAATTTAAACATACTTAGTCTTGAAAGTTGGATGATTTCCTTTATGTCAAATATCCCTAGGGTACCTTTAACGACATTTAAAAATTTTATTCTCACATCTGAAAGCAATTCCACAGTGTCCTGGACAACTGGCATCTTAGGGACCCGTTGAACCCTTACTAACTGCTTGGATGCCTTGTATGGCAGTCACAGAGAGTCATTCCCTCATTTATAAGGGGTTTGTTTTGTTTCCTTTTGTTTCTACTGCATCAAGTACAGTTTTTCATTTATTTCCTGACAGAGCAAACTGACTTGATATGCAAGTTTGTACAGTGATGGCCAGAGGGAACCCAGATTCAGAATCTCTTCTTCTCAGGTTCACTGCAGTGGGAGTGGAAAGATCCTATGTCCTCACTTGTGTTCTTAATTAACTGCAAAAGGTTGGGCAAATAACTCACTCTCTGCATCTTAGATTCCACACTTCAAAATGGCAAATATTAAGATTGGTGATAGGCTGTTTCCATCCTTATCTAACCTTTAGATTTGACTCTCCCTCCTTCCCTGGTAGCACCAGGACCTCTGGTTTGCACATGGCTCAGCATCTATCAGGCAGGTCCTGGGTGCAGCCCAGGCCTCCAGCACTCCCAGTGTGTCAGCCCATGCTGGGGCACACGTAGGTGGCACCCCAAGGAAGCATCACTTGGGAATCTTCACCTACCAGATAACATAAATTAAATGGGACCTAGTGTCCGTTTCACATCTGCATGTTCTCTCCCATGCCCTTTGCAGATTAAAAGGCCTAATCATTTTGCATAGCCCTGTAGCAGGTGCCCTCTGATTACTCCTTCTCAGGGCTCTTTGTGTAACCACCAAACCCCGGCATTTACAGAGATGTTATTATGACCAAGAGTAAAAAGCTGACATTCTTTCTCAGCCCCCTTGTGAGTTAGATCAAGACCTTGCCATATAGGCATGTTCTAGAAACTTCTGCTCCTTCATCAGTGATGCCATGAACCACTCTCCTTCTTAAGCCTCTTGCTTTCTTTGCCAAATTTGTACAAAAACTTTTTAATGTAAAATAGCTTAAGAAGAAACAAACCTGACTTACATGAAAGGAAAACCCCAAAAGCACAAAGTGATGGCATACAAGAGTGCTGTCATTTTCCACAAATAAAGTTGTTCAGGAGCCCTCCTGTGAGACAATCACACAGCAAAATGGAAATGGGAAATTTCCACAGGAGTTGCTCAGCTGTAAAGAGTAAACCTGTGAACAGTCTTTTTACCACCAGTGGTAGCTATACGATTAAAAGGATCTGTTTTATCGAGCAGCCACGCAGATGAGCAGACATCATGCTCCTAGAATTATGCGCTGATTTTTCTAATAGTAATAATAATCAAAGTCCTTTGGAACAGTCCTTTTGTTAGTCCTGCACTGATGTCTTCAGGTATAATAATGGCTGCAACAGAAGGGCAGAAATTCCCTCCTGAGGATCCTCAGCACTCTGTCTGACAGGGCTTCAATGCCACCTCTGATGTTTCATGGATAGGGTGGAGACCGAAACTCAGGTTCTGGATGGCGGCATCCTGGGCACTGCTGGTCTAGGCATGTGACCTGCCCACATTGGAACCAGCTCCCTCCCCCCGCACAGTGGAGCTGACCACACCACCTGCAGCTGGGACCGGAAACAGCTATACACTGAGAAAGGACCCCTGGTCAGAATGCCTTTTTTTAATTTCCATGATTGGAAATTAAGCAATTTCTGTTGGTTTGTTTTCAAATGTCTATTTGAAAGTACAAATATTTCTGGGAATATTAGCCTGCATTGGTGGTCATGTATCTCTTAGGATGATTTAGTTTAGAACAAAATGTTCTCCCTAATAACCAGCTGATATGGTGTGGCTGTGTCCTCACCAAAATCTCATCTCGAATTGTAGCTCCCACAATTCCCATGTGTTGTGGGAGGGACCCGGTGGGAGATAATTGAATCATGGGGGCGGTTTCCCCCATACTGTTCTCGTGGTAATGGATAATTCTCACGAGATCTGATGGTTTTTTAAGAGGTTTCCCCTTTTGTTTGGCTCTCAATCTTTCTTGTCTGCTGCCATGTAAGACGTGCCTTTCACCTTCTGCCATGATTCTGAGGTCTCCCCAGCCACATGGAACTGTTGGGTCCATTAAACCTCTTTTTCTTTATATATTACCCAGTATCAGGTATGTTTTCTCAGCAGTGTGAAAATGGACTAATATACCAACTGAGATCTTTGTAACTGGAGAAAGAGAAAATGTTTGGAAGTATGAGGGGCAAGACATGATAATCTTGAGGGATGGGGCTCATTCTAGGGAGGGGACAGAGAGAAGTGGGCAACTGTGCTTGATTCAATGTATCCTATAGACAGAGTTCTACTTATTACCTATAAAGAGGTATAATATCACCATTTAATAATTTTAAAAGGCAAATGAAAAATAGAAAAACATTGAGACAGAAAAAAATCTATCACAGTCAGAGGCAGAGGTAACACCAAATTTCAGACCTTCTTCTTTGAAGGACAATGGATTTTAATAATAGGTAGAGACCTACAACCATGTAATTGTACATGTGCTAGGTCTTTTACAATTGTCAATAATGGTATCCTCCAATATCTTGTCAACTTTATGCTAACAGTAATGTACATGATATACAATGCTCTGCATTTAAAAAAAATGAGAAACAAAACTCGTAGCTGGACTATAAGACCAAGCAATGTGAGCAGCTGGAAAACATCCCATCCATTGAAATAGGCGAAGGATGGGGGAGGCACCTTGGAAAAGCTATCACGATTCTTCTTTATTGCTGGGCAAAATAACACAGCATTCTGCATCTGAAATGTAAGAAAGCGAAGAAAGATAGCAGAGATTAAAAGGAAGCAGATCTAGGCATAAGGACAGAACCTTCTGAGAAAGCACCAGCCAATGTAATAAGATTGTTTTTCACTTCTTTGTGAGTTAATCTTTGAAGATAGGGTGTTTGTAGGGCCCTTGGAGGTCAACTGTACTGATGGTAAAAATATTTTCCAGATGAAGCAATACAGTCCAGGATGTATAATGGGGTCAATGAAACTGAGAATTAAAGGGAGACTGTGTAAGAAAATCTGAGTTATATGATCACTGCCAATATAACTTGAGTGTTTTCTTCTTATGAGGATTTATCATACCACATATAACCAACTGAGTGAGGAATAATAGAAATATGAAAATTATGATAAAGAGAAACAATAAGAGAATGTTTTAAATTCAAGGAAGAAGAAAGACGAATAAGAAGGGGAAGAATGAGGGAAAAGAGAAAGAAAAGAAAAAAGAAGCATTTTTAACAGGTTGCTTGTACAACCATCAGCGGGCTAGATGGGATATGGCTCGGGGTGAAGAAAAGGGGCAAAGACCAAGAAAAAGTGATGCGATTCTGAGGATGAGGAGGAGAAGACAACCTTGGGTTTGAAACATGCCAGGCAGAAAGTTCTCAAAAATTAACTGAAAGCCAGGGAAGTCCTTGGCAGAGAGGCATTTAGGAACAACTGCACATCCCAGCTTTCCTTCCAAGGCCCAGCGACATCTGCTCAGTGTGGCAACAAAACTGCTGGTGGTCAAACAAGCAAGGAGCACAAGTTCACTAATTCGAGGAGCAGAAGATCATTTTCAAAGGGCGTTTAGAGTTGGAAGTGCCTCCCGACATGTCAGGCCTGCAGGCGTTTTTAGACTGAGAGTGCAAAGGAGAGCCTACTTCCTGGTCTCTGAACCCAAAGCAAACGTGTCTTGAAGCTCTTGTGTTATTGAGTAGAGTTCAAAGAACATAAAACAGCCATCCTACAGAAAAGGCTCCTCGAGGACTGTGGTGTCGAGAAGAGATCAGAGGATCAGATCCCCATTAGGGCATCAAAGGGTAAAGAGGAAGGATCCAGGAAGAAGGGTAATAACTTTAGACTTCCACGAGAAAGACTAGAATATTAAGGTGCTAATGGCATACAGCCAGCAAACAAGACTGCAAATAACTGAATGGAGGGAGAATCATCAGGGTGATATTTACAGTGAAAGAGAGAAGGAAACTGGTGAGCCAGTAAAAAATTAGATAGTAATGAGAGGGGAGGCTTCGACTGGAAGAAGCCTTCAAGGGATACCTTCCCTGGAAACTGAAGTTTTCTATACATGGTAACCCTGGGAAAGCCTAGGAGTTTGTAGTGGGATCCAGCAGGAATGAAGGAAGGACTAGAAGTGAAAAATAGCAAGACAGCTTCTTCTAATAAATCAGCCTAGCCCATAAGCTTGATTGGCAACAGAAACCAAGATTCCCGTTCTCACTCCTCACTATTTTTGGCAAGGTTGACTCTCGTTTTCTCTGAATGGCCAATTGAGAATCCGGTCCACCTCACTTCAGAGTATACTCCACTGCTTCTGCCATTTCTGCATGGATGATGCCAGAATCGAAAGTTCTCTTCTAGAGTCTTTCAGCTTCTGCTCTCTGGAGGTACTCTCTTATAATCCTATCATCTGTACATGTGGAGAAGGCCAAAGAAAACTAAATGTGTTACAAGAAAAGAGAAATGCAAAATAATGACTGCTCTGATGCACTCTTGGCTTAGTGGCTGTAGCTCCTGCTCTCTGGAAAATGTTTAGCAGCCTGGAAAAACGTCCTAGGTCCCTAAGACAGCTGCAAAGCAGGAAGTCTGGCAGAGCCCGTCTAGAAAATGGTGCCTTGGGTGCAGTCTTACCTGTCACTTACAGTGCAGCCGAGTCCTCTCTAATGGTGTTCAAGTTCCAGGAAGATTTTTTAAAAGTTCTTTCATCCCAGCATCCCCACATAGCATTCATAGACCCTTTAATATTTGGAAAGAGGAATGGCAAAACGCCTCACTTCCTTCTTAGGTGAGTGGAGGGAGATGGCAGATGCAGGAAGAGGTCTTTGTTGGCACTGGCCAGGGACACCTGACAAGGTGGCAGCCAGGAAACTATGCAGTGGAGCAGGCAGTGCTCTGGCCAGTGTGGTCTGCAGGGCCAATGTGGCAGAAGGGAGTTGAAAGCTCAATGGATGAAGACATTAGCCCTGAACATGCTCATGCTCCCCGAAGACCTTTACAGGAATAACCAACTGAAGATGGCAGTGGCTGCCTTCCTTGTAGCCTCAACTCAAGGGTCAAATGGAGGGAGAGATAGAAAGCCACCTTGGAAACAGGTTAGTGCAATGCAGCTGGGTGTGCGAGCATGACAGTGATGACCCCGACCACCAACACAAAAGGTGTCAGAATGGACCCCTTCACGCCTTGCACAGTTGTCCAAGATGTGTACTGAACAAATCCAGCACTCTGATGCCCCTCATCAGCCAACAGGGACCCGCTGTGGTTCTCTCCATCAATGTGTGCCCACTTCTCTGGTGGTGATTTTGGTGATTTCAGTGGTTGTAAGACTGAGGAATTATTACAAAACTAATCAACATCAACATTTCTCTTAACCTCTTTTTAAGAAAGGAGTTAAAACATTAGGTCACCAGGCCACTAGGGAATGTTAGAAAGATAGCCAGCTTCCCAGACAGTGTTAGACTAAGTGCCAGGTGCACCTCAGGCCAGGACCGTCAAGGACAAGAACTGGTGTTAACATATCCTAGAAGAGGCATTTTGTTGGGGGCTTCCAAAGATGAGCTAAGTGCCCAACAAGACTCTTAAATTGTGACTTGATTTAAGAGTCAAGTTTTGTGATACAATGTCAGACTGTATCACAGCAGCAAATATATACTACATACAATTTTACTATGCACACCTACGCAAAACATTCTCATACAGCAAAAGGCATTAACATTACAAATATCTCCATATCATAGAACAGAAGAGGTAAAACCTGCAACAGAAGACTCGGAGATTTAAAGAACTTAACTAATACATCAATGTGTTTTGTCACCATCATCACCATCACTAGAGAAAAAGAACGTCAGTAGCCATGCTAATATTTAGCTGACATTTACTGTGTTTTGGTGAGGGAGGGTGATAAATCCTTTACATATGTATCTAATTTAATCCTCAGAATGACCCTACAAACAGAAAAACTGAGATCTACAGAAGTTTATGGAAAAGTGCCCATGATCACACTGCCCATATGTGGCAAACCTGAGGAATTCCCGAGGTCTGTCTGACAAATTCACTGAGGTCTGTCTGAGGTATTCACCGAGGTCTGTCTGAGGAATTCACTGAGGTCTGTCTGAGGTATCCATGGAGGTCTGTCTGACGAATTCACTGAGGTCTGTCTGACGAATTCACCGAGGTCTGTCTGAGGAATTCGCCAAGGTCTGTCTGAGGAATTCACCGAGGTCTGTCTGAGGAATTCGCCAAGGTCTGTCTGAGGTATCCATGGAGGTCTGTCTGAGGTATTCACCGAGGTCTGTCTGAGGAATTCACCGAGGTCTGTCTGAGGTTTCCATGGAGGTCTGTCTGAGGTATCCATGGAGGTCTGTCTGAGGAATTCACCGAGGTCTGTCTGCGGAATTCACCGAGGTCTGTCTGAGGTAATCATGGAGGTCTGTCTGAGGTATTCATCAAGGTCTCTCTGAGGAATTCGCCAAGGTCTGTCTGAGGTATCCATGGAGGTCTGTCTGAGGAATTCGCCGAGGTCTGTCTCAGGTATTCGCCAAGGTCTGTCTGAGGTATCCATGGAGGTCTGTCTGAGGAATTCGCCGAGGTCTGTCTGAGGTATTCGCCGAGGTCTGTCTGAGGAATTCGCCGAGGTCTGTCTGAGGAATTCACCGAGGTCTGTCTGACGAATTCACCAAGGTCTGTCTGAGGTATCCATGGAGGTCTGTCTGAGGAATTCACCGAGGTCTGTCTGAGGAATTCACCAAGGTCTGTCTGAGGAATTCACCGAGGTCTGTCTGACGAACTCACCAAGGTCTGTCTGAGGAATTCACCGAGGTCTGTCTGACGAATTCACCGAGGTCTGTCTGAGGAATTCACCGAGGTCTGTCTGAGGTATCCATGGAGGTCTGTCTGAGGTATTCATCGAGGTCTCTCTGAGGAATTCGCCAAGGTCTGTCTGAGGAATTCACCGACGTCTGTCTGAGGAATTCACCGAGGTCTGTCTGAGGAATTCACCAAGGTCTGTCTGAGGTATCCATGGAGGTCTGTCTGAGGAATTCACCGAGGTCGGTCTGAGGAATTCACCGAGGTCTGTCTGAGGTATCCATGGAGGTCTGTCTGAGGTATTCATCAAGGTTTCTCTGAGGAATTCGCCAAGGTCTGTCTGAGGAATTCACCGAGGTCTGTCTGAGGAATTCACCGAGGTCTGTCTGAGGTATCCATGGAGGTCTGTCTGAGGAATTCACGAGGTCTGTCTGAGGAATTCACCGAGGTCTGTCTGAGGTATCCATGGAGGTCTGTCTGAGGAATTCACCGAGGTCTGTCTGAGGAATTCGCCGAGGTCTGTCTGAGGTATTCACCGAGGTCTGTCTGAGGTATCCATGGAGGTCTGTCTGAGGAATTTACCCAGGTCTGTCTGAGGAATTCACCGAGGTCTGTCTGACTCCACTGCCCAAGCTTCCAGTCACGGTTTTACACTGCCTCATGCTCAAACGATTGCTTTGTTAAAACAAAGTCTATGCAAAGTCATCTGTGAAACCAGGTCTTGTTTGGACTCATAAACCTGATTATGTCTTCTTATCCTCTCCCCATCCAGCTATAGATATCAGGTTTTACAGAAGCAGAACCAGGGTGTGGTTGCAGAAAAAAACAAGAACAGTGAAAGACGCGTGTGGCATCAAGTCTCCATCTTGCAGGAACTGGCAGCGATGGTCCGAGCCAGCGCCTCTCGAGGTGGCCTCCTCCTCCAATGCGAGGGAAGGACTCACCAGGGGCTTCCCTGCCGGTAGGGCTCAGAGATGTCACTGTTATTTCACTCAGAACCCATCACCAGAGCCTGAGATGCAGTGCTGTGTGCAGGGCAGATGGGCAGCTTTGAGGGAAGGCCTGAGCGCTTCACCTTCAAGGACTGGTGCTGACCCTGGAGCACGCAGGGTGTGGCGTGGAGCTGCGTCCCCTGTTACTCACCTCAACGTGTTTTAATGCTGTTTCCTCTCTCCCGTTTGATAACCCACCTCTTCAACCAATGACCTTCGATATTTGAGTGGTAACAGATACGGAACCACTGTGGCAATAAATTGCTTATAAGCTTGGACAGAAACATCTGCTGACCGAGTTAGAGCCTTGACTTTCCCGACTTCAGGGAGGGGAGATTCCACTTCCCATACAATGGCCAGTTGCCACTCTCAGCACAAACCTGGGGGACTTATTTACAAGACCATTATTTGTTTTTCCTGCATATTCTGCAAAATGGTTCAACATAAACGGAGTGTGCTGCACCCAGTGGAGTTTTAAGAAAGAAAAGCCCCAGTCTGGATGCCAGGGGGCAGTCCTCCAAGAGTCCCCGGTGGTAAGGGGCCCACCCTGCCCCTTCCCACAAGGGTGGTCCTGTTGCAGAACCAGCTACAGGTCCTGCCTTCTTTATTTTCTCCTTCTTGCACTGCTCCTTGCCTTTGAAGAAGGGACTAAAAAGAAAGGAGAAAAGAAGAAGCCACAGTGGCAACAGAGAAGCGCTTCCCCGCGCCTGGGGCGCCGTGGTGGCCCGTCCTCCCATGTCCTCCGCGTCCTTCCCAGGCCCGGAGTCACGCATCACTCATCTTGTCACATTGAACTCCGGATGCTCCTGCCCTAGAGAATGCTCTGACTCCGGCAATTTTTCTTCATTCTCACTAACAATTTGGTAATGAAATATTGATTTTTAGTTAGATTCATATTGATGCTATTAGGTTTGCATTGATAAATCATGCTGGCCTCCTGTCTGGAAGGCTAGAGAGTGCCACACTGAGCCCTGGAGATTACAATCAACTCATTGATGTGTTAATTTGATGGATTTTTTCGTTCTCTTAGAAGGAGTGGGAGGGTAAAGGAAGATTTTTCAGTGCGGCATTGTAAAGTTTTCACAGTGAAATCAGGGACAGTAATTGCAGGCTTCGCGGGATACATTCGCCTCTGAAGAATCCTTGGGCTGATTTAACCAGGTTGTTAAAAGCAGGACAGGTGTGGGGCTGGAGGGGGAGTGTGGGGGGATGTGGGTGAGGGCTGGGAGGATATGACACACCTTGTAAACACTGTTCCAGATCCCACACGGGGAGGGGAAATCTCGCGGTTAAATCCTAATTAAGCCATTTACAGGAGTCATGAAGCATTTCCCATCTCCAGGACAGTTTGCGCGTGAAGACTGCCCCGTGCCAGGCAGGTGTGCCCTGGGCTCCGCCGCCGCCCTCCACCCTTGCTGGGGACACTGGTGCGGTTCTGGGGGCATCTCCCTCTGCTTTCTCCTTTGCAAAGTGCCCCTTAGGAAGTCGACGTCCTCTGCATCTGCAGCCTATTTTAAATGGCCGCTAGATTTGATTTATGTTTCTGTGCAAATGTGATGCCTGTCATTAGGGGATAACACCTGCCCACGCCCAAGGACCGTATTGCAATTCCCTTCAGAGGCCCAGCATTGGTGGCGGGGGGAGGATGTTGCAAGCAGCCCAGGAAAGAAGGGGCTTTCAAAATGGTTAGGTAGGAATGCATTTGGCTTGGTTTGTTGTTGTTGTTTTTAAAGCAAACCTATTACATGACCAAGCATGTGTGCTTCACCTCTGCGAGCTTTACATCGCCTTTCTTCTGATGAGCACAAAATGACAACTTCACAGAACCAAATCCATTCAATTAAATTCACCTATGAGAGTGTGTGCATGTGTGTGTGCGTGTGTGTATGCATGTGTAAAACTGCAAGGCCTGCTTTCTAAAATAGATGCAACACACACAGACACACACGTGCGCACACACATGCACACGCACGCACACACACGCACATGCACGCACACACACGTGCACACACATGCACACGCACACACGTGCACACACTTGCACACACACGTGCATGTGCACACACATACACACGTGTGCACACATGCACACACATGCACACACACCTGCACACACACACACACGCATGCCATGTGTGCTGAAGGGTGCCTCTGGTGGAGGGTAATGGGATGAGGAAGGGATGCTTGTATCAGCTTCTTTCCTCTTCGCAATTTGAAGAGCTCGGAATGACCAACCAGCCACACTGATGGGCCACATCTTAGCACACAAGCTGCCTGAGTGGCAACCTGGTCTCTGGAGCCTGCCAGCAGGTACTCCCGGATGGTGGCACAGAGGGGAGCCTGTCATTAAAGCACAGGGAACGGAGCTCACACAGATGGAAGGTCATCGTTCACCTCTTGGCCACCCTCGTAGGAGTTACTGTTGTCCCTTCTCAAGGTTGAAACATTCTATATACGTTGTGTGTCTGGCTGGCTGTCCCTGCAGGGGGAGGGTGGGGAGAGAGAAAGAGGTGACTGATTGTAGCCTCCTCGTTATCACTCCAAAGATATTTTTGGCAGCAGTCAGTAAGGCTTGGGAAAGCAAGAACTTCATATAACACAAAGCTTTTCCAGAGCACATAAGAAATCACCATGATAAGTTTCCTAACTGTGGTTATTTACTCCCAAGCTCTCAAGGGCTCACACTGCCAACGCTCTCCTTCCTTTCTGAAAATTCATCCCACGTTACCCCTGGAAGGAACCAACTCCCTCTGGGACAATTCCTGTGCCCAGGCCCCACGATGCCAGGTTCAAAACTTTGATTCCAGCCCCCAGTTTGAGTATGGAGGAGTGAAATGAAGTCTCCTATGTGGAAAGCGTTTGGTTCACTCTAAAACCCTAGGCAAGCTGGAAGCCGTGTCCTAATCAGGGTAACCCAGACGCTGGGGAGGTGAAACCTTTCTGAAGCACAAGCTCCAGCAGAACACACAGTGTTCTGTACCAGGCAGTTGGACATCACGTCACAGGCCGAGCCCTATAGGATTCAGCAGCTTACATCTCAGGTGGACCACAGGGCGCATTTACCCCAGGGAGGACCCTGAGTCACCCATGCTCAGGATCGTGCTTGGACTGTGGCTGTGGGCATCCGGGCAAAGGGGCCACTTCCCATCAAGTAATTGTCCATCTAGGTTGCAGCCCTTCCCAGTCTCAACAGATGTCCCCTTGAATCTATGAGTAGCTCTCCTTAGACATTGGCCCCACCTTCACAACTACAACTCAGGCCTACTCCAATCCCAGCCAGTCCAGCCCCACAGGGTGGCCCAGGAGAGCAGGGCTCACCATGTAGGATCTGCCACTCAGATCTGCTGACTTCCAGCTGCCCAAGTCCAGCTGACTTGAAACCATAGCGGCCCCGGCAAGGAATAACATTCAGGTTAATCTCCATGAACCTCGCAGTCAAAGAGAACTCTCTAGTCAAGCTTATGAAAGGCTCCTTCATTGACTTTTTTGTCACATCTTAACAGTGATGCTAAACACACACACACACACAGACATAACTCTGACCTCAAAATTTAGGATCACTGGGGAGATGCACCATCTATATCAATAACCCCAACTCAGTCTGCCCTCCCCCAGGTGAGTACATGCTGGAACTGCAGCTGCACACCTGCACTCCTCCAGTCTCTCTCTGTCCCCTACCTGCTCTTTGTGTTGAAACTGAGCTTGCCTGTTAAGAGACGATCTGCTAGATGCCCCCCTCCCAGGAGTCTTCCCCAGCCCTCTCAGGAGGGTTATCCCCATCTGCCTGGGCCCTGCAAAATCAGTGCAGTGCTTGCTGCAATTCCCTAAAGCTGCAGGGATGCCTCACGTGACGTCTCCACCCCTGGACTTCCAGTGTCTCAGAGTGGGAAGCATGAGGGACCCACTCCACATCCCCAGGGCTCAGCATACCACAGGGTCTAATCGTGCTGGCTGAGTTGACGAGTGATCCAAAGTGTGGTGCCCCTTCAAAGTGGAGAGGCGACCATACCCAGAGAGGCGGTCTGAGATCTACATAACAGACAGGCTCCAAGACCGGGTTGCAGAATGAGATGAGGGTGGGTAGGGCAAGCAGAGGGGCCGCAGAGCCTATGCCCAGGGAGGAAGATGCACACTGTGTTTTGGGACCGTCAGTCCCCGTGGGGCTGGAGCACAGGAGCCCAGGGGAAGAAAGCGTGACTGAAAATGTGGCCTGCTGGTGTGTGGTGGCGGGCCACCCGTGGCAGAGCTGAAGTGTGAGTGAAACGCAGTAGCAGTGGGAAATTAGTGGAGGGCTTGGAGTAGAAGTTGTTTGCTTAGAATTTTGTTTTAAGAACAACTAACTTAGTATTGGTTGTAAATGGATTTAAGTGCAGAGGAGAGAAAAAAGACAGGCAGACCATTGAAAGACGACAGGGTCTTCCCGACAAGAAACATTGAAGGCCTGAGTTTTTAAAAATTAAGTTAAATTAGAAATCGAGGCTTTCACACGTATTTCTTGTGTCCCCTTCCTCATAGCCTGGGATAAAGCGTTCCATAATCCTTATTGAGACTTTGTCGTTTCTGTCCTTCTTATGAGTGTACAGATTTGCAAGAACCCAATCTAAGAGAGAAGAGCTCCTGGGAAGACATATGCAAATCCGTATTCAGGGAGGAAAGAGAAGCGTGTTTTAAATTTACCAGAGGCATTTCCTGCTTAGAAGAAGGTGGTAATGATTTTCTATTCACCACGGATTTCCTTCCCTTTCCCTTCCGTCCTCTGCTGAGCCAATGCGGGAGTGGAGAGAGAAGGTATTTTCTATTTAGAAGGTATTTCCCATCTAGAAATGACCCAACTTGGAGGTCTCCGATGCACTCAAAAAGCAAATGTTCATTCAGAAACTGACATCCTGTGTACACACAGGCACCCACAAAGTCAGTGATTTTACTTAAAATGTCCATGTTCGTCACTCCACATTCAAAACACACTCTGTTTTGACTTAGTAACCAAAAGCTGAAAGTGTCCTTCCTTTCATTTATACTAATGATCTTTGGTGTGATCAGGAGCACAAACAGAACATGTCAGCCGGGACTCCAAGCCCTTCAATACACAGGATGAGTCTGATAAAAGCGTTGTCAGCACTTTCCGACCACTATTCAATTATTTCATATTTTGGTTTAGAGAAAATAACACACCCATATCTATGGAGAAAAAGACAACATGTGTAGTTTAAGGCTGTATCTGTTATAACAGACATCTTTTTTTTTTTTTTTGAGACGGAGTCTCGCTCTGTCACCCAGGCTGGAGTGCAGTGGCGCAATCTCGGCTCACTGCAAGCTCCGCCTCCCGGGTTCACGCCATTCTCCTGCCTCAGCCTCCGAGTAGCTGGGACTACAGGCGCCCGCCCCTGCGCCCGGCTAATTTTTTCTATTTTTTTTTAGTAGAGACGGGGTTTCACCATGGTCTCGATCTCCTGACCTTGTGATCCGCCCACCTCGGCCTCCCAAAGTGCTGGGATTACAGGCGTGAGCCACCACGCCCGGCCTATAACAGACATCTTAAACACACACCATTATTGTTAAAAGAAATCCCCAGCCAAATTTTAAGTCAATTTAACTTCTCTTGTGTCTAATTGAATCTGACTTTGAAGTTATGAAATCTCCAGATTCTGACTAGGAGCTTCAAAAAGTACTAATAAACTAGCTCCACGCTTCTCCCAGAACATTGACGAGCAGAAAACATTCCAATAAAAGAAGCGGAGAAGAGAAAATAACCCAACATGAATTCACACTTCCCACATTGGTTAATCCCTTTCCCTCTCTGAAGACACTACCTTTTAAAGGGAGGCAGACAACACCATCAACTCCATATAGCACACATACTAGTCAGCAAACATCGTGTACCCAGAGCCATCATATAGGGGTGCCATGGAAGGGCCTCTAAACGCCGTGCTCCTTGATCCGGTGAAAGCATAGTTTCCTCATTCCTACCAGAGTTAGACACACACTGGAACTCAAACATTAAAGTCCTACGTTGCTTGTCTCTGAAGGCATTGCACGATACAGAACCCAAAGGTGAATGAATTTTTTTTGATATTGGAATCAGTTTAAAAGAAAAACATTATGTCACTTACTTAAAAAATATCTAAATTCCCTTGGATAACAACTCTAAGCGTAAGACCACCATGTCTTCAGGAAGTACCTTCCCTCTCCACTCCTGCGTTGGCTCAGCAGAGGACGGAAGGGAAAGGGAAGGAAATCCATGGTGAATAGAAAATCATTACCACCTTCTTTAAAGCAGGAAATGCCTCTGGTAAATTTAAAACACACTTCTCTTTCCTCCCTGAACACAGATTTGTATATGCCTTCCCAGGAGCTCTTCTTAGACTGGGTTCTTCCAAATTCAGACTCTCAGACAGGACTTAGGATCCCAGGAAGCAAGGGAGGGAGGAGAGGAGTGAGTGGGGAAGGGAAAGGCAGCCAGTGGCACGTGAACAAGGAGGTGACCCCTCCCGGGGCCCCTCTGAGTTGACCATGGAGGAAAGGCCTACACACTTGGGCTGGCATCTAATAACTGCCACCCTCAGGTTGAGGGCTGCTCCTGGAGCCTTACTCCTTTGTATCTCCAACCTCTCCATGCTAGGCCAGAGAACCCCCTAGAGGAGAGATCCCGTGCAGTGGATGGGGTCCGGCTGTGGGGACTCCAGGGGCAGCCAGGTGGAAGGGAGCAGGCACACAGCATCTGCAGTTCCCACTTCCCTGACAAGTGGACTCCCCATCCCTGCTCAGCTGTCCAGGGACTCACCCTTCACACTCTTCTCTCAGTGAGTCCCTACACCCAGCGTGTCACCAGCTTCTGTCTTCCGGCTACTTCTCCTTTTCCATCACCATTGCAGGCCCAAAGCATCTCCTCGTCTATATCACAGTAATTTCCTCCTGTCTTCCAAACCTCACACCTTCTCTTTCCCCATCATGTTTATACCATGGGTGCATCTTTCTTAAACATGTTTCATGTCTGTCTTCTCAAAAGTACACATCCAAACCCCTCTACCTGCCTTTAAGACCCTCCGGGAGTTGGTTCCACACCAGCGGCAAGCTTTCCCCCACTCCTCCCCACTCAGCACCCACGTTTACCAGGCCAGGCGCCTCCCGCAAAGCCCAGACACACATGGATGTCTTGGCTCATTCTCGACCCCACTGGGGGAACTGTGACTCTGTATTGTCTTTCTTCTTCCGTATGGTGTTTCTTCTTCCGCGTGGCCTTGTGTAAGTTAACTGGAGAAACTCAGATGCAGAGAATTGTATCTGCAAAATGGGCAAGCTCTGCAATGTGACAAAAGCACTGAAACAAGGTTCTACGCAAACACGGCAGGGCTCCCCAAGGGGTAGCAGGGCTCTGGAAGCCCCGGCCCCTTCTCTGAACTTGGCCACCCCACAGCCGCAGAAATAGCCTTTTCCTCTCAACTTGGAAAAGTCCCGCCAATCCTATTCCTCCAAGAAGCCGTTCCTCCCTCACGGTAAACCAAGCTCGCACGGACCTCGGACTTCTCTAAGTTCTCGTTTTACTCAGGGTCCGCAGGGTCAGCGAGGCATTTAACTTTCCTTCTGCAGTTTCGTGGCTTGTTCTTTGTTCATCAACTCACTCCCCATAGAGCCTGTGTCTGACACATGGTGTGCCTCCCCATCAGACCCCAGTGGAGGGCCCTATGGAGGGGCCTCAGTCAGGCTGGGCTGAGGGGCTGATTGAAGTGGGTCTGCTCTTGTATTGCTTTTTGGCTTTGTTTCTTTAAAGGGCCTGAGAAGTGTCTGCTAACCTCCAATAATTAACCTTCTGAAGTAACAGAACTGGGGCTTATCCTAATAGTCCTATGACTGGGGGAGTCTATAATGGTAACAGCTGCTTATTGACTCACTGCTCTTTTTCAAATAATAGGGAAATCATTTTCTAAGAAGCTTTAGACAGACACAAGACAAAAAAATCCGTTCTGCTAGGTGGACTGTGCACTTTGACACCACAATTCAGCACCCAAAAGTAGACGTGTAAGAGATGTTGATGTCTGCAGGTCTTGGTGGAGGATGTCAGGGGACAAATCATGAGCAAACAGAAGCTTCCTTGGAACTCTGTTGGATCAGCAGTTCACAGAGAGGGGGTTGCCCAGGGCTTCTACTGACTCTCCATAGACACCACATGAAGACCAGCCTCAGAGAGGGGCTGCCCGTGCCGGGCCTAACAGGAGAAGAGCTAGAGAGGTAGAGGCAAGTGCAGAGTCCTCCTCTGCACCACATGTATGAGGCTGAAGACTGGAAGTTGCACTGATTCTCTTGTGGACTGACCCTCATGGTTTAGGACCCAAATGGCAACCCAGGGCCCATGGACCTAGCATGGTCGGCCATGTTTTGTTTCATCTTTTAGTTCAAATATGTAGACATTGTTCAAACATTGCTAGATTTCGTATAAATACTCATACTTGACTTCTCTGAAAAGCCTGGCAGAGGGTAGGGCTTGGAAAGGCACTCTGGAGCCAGACGGCCTGGGGTGAAATCCCAGGGCAACCAAACCCTAGATGTGTAATTTCAGGTGACTTCCTCAGGCTGCCTATGCTTGCCTTACAGACAGCATGAAGACCACAAAAATACTTACCTTACAGTGTTGCTGTGTCCAGCAGAGGAATTCATAGGAATAAAGGATGTAGAACAGGGCCTAGGACATAAAAAGCCTCATCTATGTGTGAGCTACGATTTATTATTTTTTTTTTCTGACAAGGTAGATCAACTTTCCTACTTGGGAAACATTTTTAAAGCCCCAGATTCTGTCTCCTTTAGATGAATCGTGTTCTTTCCTCCCCAACATGGTGTCTACCACTCCTGCCATGCCCAGCCAGGGCCACCTATCAGCGTTTTTCTCCCAGCCATTGTAGGCCATGGAATACACTACCCCAAACATTATAGGTGAGGCTGAAGGTGGCATCATACAATGTGACTGTGGTGGGAACATCACACCAGGTACTGGTCAGCAACCCAGTGGGTGAAAGAACAAGGTGTGGTGGGGTGGTGACACAAGCTAGTGCAGACACAGGCAGGGAGGAGGCAGAGCCTGGCAGAGAGAGAGGCAGGCGGTAGCAGAGGCGAGGGAGAAAGGCAACCCGAGCCTTTGCGGTATCATCCCAGGCTGGGTAGAGAAGGCAGCAGGTGGTGGAAATTTAAGTAGCCAAGCCAGTTCAGAGATCTGAGAATCAGGAAGGGAGGCACCAAGAGAGAGAAGGGCCAGCCCACGGGCAGCCCGGCACCAGGGAATGGCGCACAAGGCCCACAACTCAGCTCTGAAGACACGTAGGAGTAAATCACCAAAAGAAGGTCAAGCCCCAGTGTTTTGACCAGTGATGACAAAGCAGGGACAGCCTGCCATCCCCCTGGTTTTATGGTCCCTCCTCCTGGGATAAGCTGGCCAAGAGGAAAGGCCAGAGGAGGCCACCACCCCGATACAGGCTGTGCGCTGGGGCCGCAGACTCAGGACTAAGGTTTATAAAGATTTATAAAAGCGTGCCTACCTAGCAGACACCACACAGATTAATTCAGGCATCTAAGCGATTTCTTAATCAGCCACAAACAATTCCCAGGTCTGAAGCACTTATTTCTTCTGAAACACAGAAACAATTTCAGCCAATGCATTTTTTTTTTTTCTAAATGGAACAATGAGCAAATACAATTGCTATTCAAGTCCTGGGGCAAAATAGTGGTTACCAAAATAATCGACCCTACTTAGAGCGCATAAGAAAGTCATAGAAATTGCAGGCGATTTTGTGTTCAGTGGAAAAGCAGGATTCCTATTCCCCCTGACTGTTGGTTTCACCCACACTCCATGAAGTTTCTAAGTAGGTGAAGGAGGATAAAGTCTCTCCAATAAAACTTTTCTAATTGAAAATCATTACCAAACTGCTTTCTTCTAAGACAAACAGGCTCCTGTGCTAGGATCTCCTGCCCCTTCTTCAATCACATCTTTCTGCAGCGTCGCTGGCAGGGCCAGGTCAAAGGAGAACAACAATGGTGGATTTGACTTCAAGGACCCACTTACAATTCCCTCTCTGACAAAAATAACTTCTTTCATGGGGAATTTGAGAATCTGAAAATTGGTGAGCCTTCTCTGTGGGAGACCAGCACAAAGCGAGGGCATCTCGTGAAGGCCCTTTCTTCTAAGGGTCGTAAAACCCAAGAAACACCTTTGGATGTTTCGGCCCCCACCTTAGCGCTGTTCTTTAGGCAATCACAAGAAAGGGGCTTTGTCCCTGAGAACAAGGCATCTCTCCTTCCGTGTCTATTGTATTTGGCCCCTGCACGCACCTGTCAGGATGTTGACAATATTTCCAGTGAGGCATTTTCCTAATGCATTCCCTCCCCTGAAGGGAACCCTCTCCTTGACATCTGTGACAGCCCCATAGGTGGATCATTTTGTGAAACGGGCCTTCAACGTGAAGCTTTCGCTGTGATCCTGACCTCATTTAATTGTCTATGTCTTCAAACGTCCAGGTTGTATTGGGGCCACAGTGGCACGTGAAGGCCCCCCATGGGCAGCTGGGGCGGCAGGTTATTCTGCAAGCTGTGTACTTTCCACAAGTTCCTTGGCCTCCTGGGAACTAAATTCAAGATGGTGGTGATCAGTTCAAACCCCCAGACAATTTGGATCTTGGCAGCCTCGGCAGTGAGTTCTTTACCTGGTAATTTAGTGGCAATTTTCTATCCCCTAGAGAAGCCTGCCTGTGGATGGAGGCACAAGTCTGTACCTAGCCCATGGCCCACCAGACATGAGAGCAAATAGGCACTTCCGGTCACCTGCTGTCATCACCCTCTAGTTCACTGACCGTCTTGACTTCCTTCTGACCCCTGTGCCAGTTCCCCTGTGTCTCCTGGAATTCTTAATGCTGAAATTCACCAGAGCCCTGTCCTTAGTGCTCTGGTGTCTACTCTACCCTCTTAGCCTTCCAGTCCCATCTCAATGGGTTTAAATGTCATTTAAAGGCCAGTGGCTTCCAAATCTCTCTCTCTAGCCCTGACATTTCTCCCGAATTCTAGGTGCATTTAGCCCATTGCCGACCCTCCATGGCCATGGGAATATCTGATTTGCAGACTGAAGGTGTCCAACCCGAACCTGCTCCTCACACAGACTTTCCTAAGTTGAAAGAAATTCAATTATTTAAGTGTCACAGGGAAAAATAAAATAACCTGTGCATAATCTTTGGCTCCTTTCTTTCTGTCGCCCTTCCTTAAGTCCACAAGCAAATCAAGTTGACTCTGTTTCAACGTGTATCCAGGGATCCTATCCCATCTCACCGTCTACCCTTCCAACATCCTGGGTGCATCTCCAGCCCTCTCTCCCGGCTTGCTGCTGTTGCCTTCTCACTGCCTTCCCTGCTTGCATCTTCGCCCCCATCCCCAGTCTAGACTCAGCACAGTAGGTGGTTAAAGGGACCCTTTCAATACCTATTTTACTCCACAACTCTACTCCACTCAAAGTCTTCCAATGGCTTCCCATCACTCCACAGCTCTACTCCACTCAGAACCTTCCAATGGCTTCCCATTTCATTCAGAATAAAAAAAATCCAAAATCTTCACAATGACAAAAAAAAAAGAAAAGAAAAAGAAAAGCCCCACTTGTTATGAACTCCCATCACTTTCTAGGCCATCTTCCATCCCTCTGCCCTCTCTCCCTGAGCTCCCTCCACACCGGGATCCTTGGGTCCTAGGACACATCAAGGACACTGCTGCTGGGGCATCTGTACTGGCTCTTCCTGCTGCCTGGAAGGCCTCTCCTTTCTCTGTCCCCAGCTGGATACTCATGTGCTCACCTCCCTTTCCTCCTTCAAGTTTCTCTGCATGAGTTACCACCTCACAGAGACCTCTATGACCACCCTACCATTAACAGTGCTGTCACACTCCTCAGCCCCTTTCCTGACTCAATTTCTGATCTCCATCAACCCAACACCTTCTGACACTCTACAGCATATCTATTTGTGGCCTTTATTATTCACCAACTGTGTCCCTCAGCGAGAATCCAAGTGCCCCCATTTCTTTCTCATGTAGGGTTACGTCCCAAGCACCCAGAAGATGTGATACCAAGTGGGAGGTTATCAGAGATGTGTTAAACGAGTTAACATTTTTCATTCTTTTTTAACTTTTAAGTTCAGGAGTAGGTAAACTTGTGTTATAGGGGTTTGTTGCACAGATTATTTTGTCACCCAGATGTTAAGCCTAGAACCCATTCCTTAGTTTCCTAATTTCTTAATTTCTTGCTTATGCCTACCACAGTACTAAAAATGAACTTGATGGTTTGTGTCCAAAACCTCACTTCAATATTTTTAAAAGTACGATTTCTGTTGTTTATTTTGTAACAAGAGGATGGGAGGCAGTTTATTCGTGTCAGAGAGGATAGGCCCCAGTGTGTGTTGTTCCCCTCTTTGTGTCCATGTGTTTTCATCATTGAGCTCCCACTTATAGGTAAGAACATGCAGTATTTGGTTTTCTGTTCCTGCATTAGTTTGCTAAGGATAATGGCCTCCAGCTCCATTCATTTCCCTGCAAAGGACATGATCTTGTTCTTTTTTATGGCTGCATAGTATTTCATGGTTTATATGTACCACATTTTCTTTATCATTCTTTACATGTTCACTTCTCCTTCCACCTTGGTCTGCGAGCCCTGTGAGGAAAGAAAGAGGATCTTAAACTGTGTCTCTGCCTTTAATAAAGAGCATAGTTCAGAGCAGGCAGCCAGAATTTGATAAATAAGTGAACGAATAAACAAAGAAACTAACATGCACATGCTGTCTCCAGCACCGACATCATCCTCTTCTTCTCTTACACACAGAAACTATTCTGCCTCCCATCCTCTCATTTCAAATGAGCAACAGAAGTCATACATTTTTTAAATATTGAACTGAGGTGTTGGACACAAACATTGAATCCGTTTTTAGTACTGTGATAAGTACGAGCAGGGAATGAAAAATAGACTGCTACACTGGACTTCTACCACAGGGTCTTACTTTTTGGTGGTTTGCTATTTTGCAATGTGTTATGTGTTTTGGGCTGAACTGTGTCTCCCTCAAAATTCGTATGTCGAAGTCCTAATTCCTGCTACCTCAGAACACAATTGTATTTGGAGATAGGGCCTTCAAAGGTGTAAGTTAAAATGGGCCCACTTCAGGAGAAACCAACCCTACTGACACCTTGACCTCAGACTTCCAGCCTCTTGAACTGATAGAGAGTAAATTTCTGTTGTACAGGCCACCCAGTCTATGATACTTGGTTATGACAGCCCTGGCACATGATACACAGTGGCAATTACACTACCCAGCAGAGCATGAGATTTCAAAAATCACACCTTCAATTATTGATTGTTCAGAAATCAGAAGGGTTCCCTTTTGCCTTTCTGGTGATACTGTCATGAATAAGACAGATTCATGCCAATAAAGGACATCCCATCATGTCAAACCCTGGTAAACCTTCCAAACACGAAGGCTATTTCCGTTCTACAGCAGGGCATCTGTTTCAGTCATCATTTCTACCATAAGATGGTTTTATCATAAATGGCCACTTCTCCTTATAATCAATCATCAGATAATACTTTGCGCTGTACTTACTTCTAAATTTTATTTATTTATTCTTTCATTCATTACTTATTTACTTTTCATAGAGAAGCCTGACACACTTTTTGAGCTAAATTCCTGACCTTTATATGACCCATGCCAGCTATTCAAACACAAGAGTCCATTTAAAAAAATTATGAGTCGATTTAACAGAAATCCAAAAATTCTCTTCTTTTTTTGTCCTAGTCACTGAAGAAATACCAGAATGACATATATAAATTGAAAACCATTTCCCGCTTGCAAGCATATCTTAAATTGATACGGCCAAGAATATTCCTTGTAATTGTTAAATTAATTTAGATATTCTTGATATATTGTTCTTTGCATGAAAATCACTCATCATTCTTCTTTGGCTATTTGCCTTTTTTGCAGGAAGAGAGAAAGTTCCACAGGACACTCCAAAGAACGTCTTCAGCAGATGGGGTCTAAAGCATCTCACCACTTTCTGACTGGTCTTGCAACTCAGGTTTCCTCTTACTGCAGCAAACACTTCACACCCAAAGCACAATATTAAGATTTGCTACTGGAGTCTTAAAGTACCGAAGAGAGAATGAATTTTCCTTAAAGGAAAATAAAGATAAATAATTATGCTTTTTGTGGGTAGGCCTCCTACAAAACCTCCTCAAAGGCCCAATATCTGCAGCTTCCCCCACTGGCAGACATGCAGGTATATGAAGCAGCGTTCACTAAATGTCAAGGCAACCTGCAAACATTGTAAAAACCTAATAAATCATCTCCTGATTAATTTTAGCTGAGAGCATAGAATCCTATTAGGCTCAGCTTAAATGTTAGAAGGAAACTAGAATGATTCGAAAGAAACCCAGCTCTACAGATTGTTCCCCATTTAAAAACTATGTTATCAAAGACCGTATTCTAAATACCTTTTTCATTGCTGCATCAGTTCAATAAATGCTAACCAATCTCAAGTGGTCTGCTGCCATACTCCGTTTCATAAGGGTTAAAACAGAAAAGTCACATTTCCAAAATTCTCTGTTAAGCTTATCTAAAGAGTATCTATTATTTTTTGAAATAGGGCATGGATTTATATTTTTTAAGCAATCTGACTCTGATTTTTGTTTATCGAATTAAATGAAGTTTACATCAAATATTTCATGCAAATCATAATTAAATTTGTTTCCTCTTTTGTACTCCAAAGCACTTTTGGATGAGCTATTAGTATCTTAGTCATGTATCTTTATGGGAAATGTTTGGTTATCAAGCCCCAGTGGGACCAGAGCAGTGGTTTACAAGCCAACAATGCCTCTGATTGGCACCTCTACCACACTAATTGTCAAATGTTTAGAATTTCATCCCTGTATATACACACACAATACACATAATATAATTACTTCTTTCTTACAAGGACTTTTATGTATTGAATTGCAATTTCATTGTCTCCCTCAAAGAGTGTATTTGTGTTTGTTGGATTCACTTACTCACAGAACTAGACTTCTCATGGATGGTCTGGCAGCCAGCAGTAGTTTTCTGGCTACAGTGCTAGACATGTCACATCTCCAGATGAGGGGTGTAAGAATTATGCCAAAGGGTACCATCTCCACACTCTGTACTGAAATAGGATTATGCTCTAGGCCATTAGGTAATGATATGGCAGAGTTCTTTTGTGAACTGAGAACCCTAGTGAAAGCAGAGTTATCAAGTGTATCAAATTAAAGAGTAGTATTTTTACTTCAAACCAGGTGAGTTTTGACGGAAAGGTCTTGATAGCAAATGGACCAAGCTTCATTATGGAATTAAAGATGAGCAAAGAATCTATGATGTTTTCACATCCTCTTGGCCTTCTAACACTCAAGATTAATTTAACCAAAAGAGTTTCCAAATCCTGAGGGATCTGCTTCCACTTAAGGAGGTAGGGGAGGAATGGACACCTGATTTTGACATCTAATTACTTGGGGCATGAGGACACACTGTAAAACACATACTGTATGCCTCTGGGGAAAGGGGGTTTTTTCACTGGAAATAATAAGTTTATGGTTTCCTGCAAAGCAACCCTGAAAGTTCCAAGTAACTAAATTTTCATGCTTACTTCAAAAACTAATGCTGCCCCATTTCTTTTCTTTTTCATAGACTATTTTCTATTACCCTGATTCTTCACAATATAATATAAATATGGATATATATTTACATGTAGTTCAACAAGAATTGTAAACATCCTTTGTATTGATTGCATATTCAATGGTATTCTTAGAGTTTGTAAATCCCTGTCTAGATTCTTAAATAGTTTGTTTAAAATTAGATTTCACTGGCAATCTACCTGTTCTTTAATTCAAATCCCATCTCTTCTCCATACCCAACCACATGGGCTCTAGCATTGTTGTGTAAATGTTAGACATTATCCTTAAGCACAGTTCTAAAGGGCTTCAATAGAATCACACTATCCAGATTGCATAGTTCTGGTAAGCGATGTTCACTTTCAAAAAGGAAGAAGTCTCCGAAGTTTAAAGTTTATCAAGTCAGGGTAGAAGCTATTTCTTCATAAAAGCAGAATGGAACTGTCATTATCAATGGAGCATTTCACTCCGGTTTAATTATACAGCAATAATTCAAATGTTTATTGGAAGAAAAAGATGAATAATAGTAAACTTTATAATCCACTAGCTGTTAAAATCTAATTGTCATTTGACTGTCTTGCCTTATAGTACATATTGTGATGGAATTTTTATGAATATTGCTAAAATAGTTCAAAATAAAATGTAGAACTCCATTAGATTATCCAGTTCCCTTTTACTGGAAATTGTGAGCAGAGAAAAAGTGACTTGTTATTATAATGTTTATGAAAGAAGAAAAATAGTTGCTAACAATTGATATTCATTCAGCCCTTATACTGTGCCTAGCACTGTTCTAAAACACTTGAAATTTATTATCTCTTTAAACCCTCCTAAGAATCATATAAGGTAGGTGTTCTTTTTATTCCCTTTTCATAGTTAATGAGAAAAAGAACAGAACAGATACAACTTGCCCAAGCTCACATAGCAGGAAAGTGATGGGGAAATGACTAAACTCAGGCTGTTTGATCCCATATCCTGCATTCTAACCACTGCATGGCATTTCATCAGAAACCACCTGAGCACAGGAGGTGCTACCTGTGAGCCTGTGCTGAGATCTGGGAAGGCAGCAATCTTTGTTTTCCTTTCTCTGACTCCAAATCAGGTACTTCAGGATAGGTTCTTCCAACCAGCAGTGGAAAGGAGAAAAAAACTTTCTCTTTGGTAAAACAATATACAATATGTTTTATCTCTCAAAAATCTTGCAAGCTATCAGCAAAGTAGATTCAAAAATAAGAGTTTGCTTAAGTAGTTTATAAGACAATGAGGATTCTACCTCATGTCGTTTCTTTTCATTAATTTTTTATTAATTACATGTCTTGTTTTTATGAGAATGTTTTAATGAGAACTCTGGACACAGTAGAAACAGAAGCTACTTTTTTGAGTAGCAGTGACTTGATCAGTTTATGATATTGACAAAGAAATAAGAATGACATTATTAACTATAGGTTGGCCAATGAAAGTGTAGTCATACATATAGAACTTGGGGGAGCAAGGCTTTGACCATACAATTTATAGGAGCACCTTGATAGCATTGATCTTTTATACTTATATTGAATTAATATTATTATAGTCTCAGACAATAAGCCAGAGTGCTCAAAATTTCTCAGAACAGTTTAGAAGCATCCTTTAGTTAACCTGCATTGGTTATTGGTTAGGGTTATCAGCAAATGGACAGAGAATGACCAAGTTATAGATTACCTTTCAAAGAGTGAAATCTGCAAGTTCTACGCTAAATCAGCACCAAGGGATGCCAAGAACAAAAGCACTAATATCGATACTTTGTGCCCACAAACATCAAGTATTTATTGACCATACACACTGCATGCCAATAACCTCTACAAGTATTTACCGATTTAATCTTCACATCATCCCTGCAAGGAAGATACTACTATCTCCCACTGTGCAGATTTATACATGCCTTTATTCAACAACTTTTCCTTCCTTCCCAAGCTTCATGCAGTTATGTCACTTGCCCAGGGTCACACAGTTCTGGAGGCAGCATACTTCTTTAAACCCAGTCAGTGTGACTCTCCAACTGGCACTATTCCTGGAACATGAGTGGTCTCTAGATTTTGCATAGCCCAGACCCCATGGCCTCAGTTACAGAAACAAAGAACTTCCTTCTATTGGCTCCTTAACGCTAGCCGAAGGAGGTGTATTAGTTCATTCCCATCCTATTACAAAGAACTACCTGAGACTGGGTAATTTATTAAGAAAGAGGTTTAACTGACTCACAGTTCCAAAGGCTGTACAGGAAACATGGCTGGGAGGCCTCAGGAAACTTACAGTCATGGCCTCAGGAAACTTACAGTCATGGCCTCAGGAAACTTACAGTCATGGCCTCAGGAAACTTACAGAAACTTACAGAAGGGTGAAGAAGGATAAGGCAACTTCTTCACGTGGTGGCAGGAGAGAGAGAGCAAAAGTGGAGGTGCCACACTATTTTAAACAACCAGATCTCGTGAGAACGCACTTGCTCTAGCCAGAACAGCAAGAAAGAAATCCATCCCCATGATCTGATCACCTCCCACTAGGTCCCTCCCCAACACTGAGAATTATAATTCAACACGAGATTGTGGGTGGGACACAGAGCCAAACCATATCAGGAGGCAAAGATGAACAATTAGCAGAGAGAAAGTATGTACAATGTCCTTCAGAACACAAGCCATGACATAGTGAACGGCTTGTCCGTACTTCTCCATCCATACCTTCAAGATGTCCCTTGATGACTTCCCTGCATTCACCTGCCCCTTGCTTGAAGGAGGTACCCCTGGCTCATGGACAGAAGTGCATCACACTCAGGGAGGGTCCAGCAGACCACTGAGAGCAAAGGTGCTGAGCAGCCACTCATTCTTTTATTGAACAGATATTCATTGAGTCCTGTATGGGTGGGATGAGCAAGATTCTGCTGTCAAAACTAAGCCCCTGCGAATCTTCAGAGGTTTCAATAAAGTGGAGGTTTGTTTTTGCTTGTGTCATAGTCCAGTGTAACTCAGGCAGCTCCCACTGGAATCTCCTTCCATTCTCTCCACCTGTGTTGCTGCCGTCTCACTTACCTGGCCTCCGTGATCACAGTGGAAAGGTGGACAGAGGAGGAGAGTGGAGCAGAGGTTCCTTTGGCCAAGCTAGAAGTAGTGTCTGTAACTTCTACCCACACTCCATTGACTAAAGCTGATAATCTAGTCCTAACCTAACTACAAATGTAGCGAGAAAATAGATTCCTCCTATGTTCTCTAAATGGGAAACCTACTTGATAGGCGTGTGGTCCATGCCTGTGACACACATCTACTACCTGACTGCAGTGTAACTGGGAATATTGTGGCCCCTACATCCAGGCCCCTATAACCTATAGAGAAGTCAAGAAATTACAGGCAGTGACAGCTCCATATAATAAACGTTCTTATGAGAGAGGTGTTTTAGGGGCAACACCAGACTTTGAGGGTCCACGAAGGCTTTCTGGAGGAAGAGATATTTATCTAGAGACCCAAAACATAGAGAGGAGTTAGCAAAGTCAGAGAGAAGGAAAGATCTTCCAAGGAAAAGAAAGTGCCTGTAGTCAAGGTCGGAAATGAGAACACCTGAGTGGTGCCCATAACCAAGAAAATGTCAGTGTGGCTTGAGTACAGCCCAGGGGAGAGTTCCACAAGATACTGGTGGAGTCTTGATTGATGTGAAATGCTAGTGAAACCATTTACAATTATTTACATGGGCCTGCAAAGTGTTACTCTTCAGTACCAGAACTGTAGACACTGCGTATGTACAATTGGATCAAGGGTCCTTTGTTTAATTAGATCTGAAGCTCCTCATATATTTTTCCTTCGAATAAAAGTCCATTTTAGCTTCAAGTGCAATGGCTCCTTCCGTGCAATTTCAAACTTCCTTGTAAAATACTTTGGAAAAATGTGTTGACAATTTCCTCTTCCGATGATACGACCGTCTGGGACTCTGATCTCAAGTGTGAAAAATCGGCCCACTCTGAAAAGGCTTGAGCATGGTTTCCTGCTGCTTATGGATGAAGGAGCTGTAGCTCACACGCAAAGCAGTTTCCAGCCACAGCTCTGCACTTTGTTCTCTTAAGGAACAAAGGACGGCCCCAACAGCTTTGGATCAACTCTGCAAAGCTACTGGTAAAGCCTTCAGCAATGTAATAATTTTACTTGTGAAATCAAAATATATGAATATTTGATTTGCTTTGCTTCTGCAAATGTACCTTCAAGAACTTCATGTTCTCCAGCTGGGTGGGCCACAGTGAAGCACTTCTTTGAGCTCCACACTCAGTCAATGGCTCAGTGTCTTTGTCAATCCCCTCAATGTTGTTTCTCTCAAGATATGTCAAAGGCCCCTGAGCACACATCCATCAGGAAACAGGTTGACCAACATCAAACTCTTCAATATAACCCCAACAGCAAAGTTAAAGGTAGCATTTACTCCCATTCCTAAGTGAAGCTGCCTTCACATGGGTACCAGAAGCATCTGAAGGCAGGGCTTCACTGCTCACTGGCTGCTGTTTTCTGAGTCAAAGGACCAATCCTCATCAAGAAAAGTGAGTTGACAATGAGCACAATTTCAAACTGACCTTAATTATCCCTGTATTCACTTCTATGAGGGTCAGTGGAAACCCCAAGACAAGCTGGAAAGGGCCCGTCCCAGAAGGTTACCTGCTTCCAGAGGCATGCACCTCCTGGGATGTTTCTAAGCCGATCGTTTCTTAATGTTCCCAAGCCATGTCATCCTAGGGTCAAACACGGGCACTTAGTAGGACTCAGAAGAAAGAACCCCTCAAGGTTTCTCATAAATCATCTCTGGGAGGATCCCAGGCTGTACTCAAGAACAAATGTTTTCTACATTTTAAAATAAAGAGTGTAATTGGATTGTTTGTAACTCAGAGAATAAATGCTGGAGGGGATGAATACCCCATTCTCCATAACGTGCTTATTTCACATTACATGCCTGTATCAAAACGTCTCATGTACTGGCCGGGCACAATGGCTCACACTTTGGGAGGGTGAGGCAGACGGATTACTTGAGGTCAGGAGTTCGAGACCAGCCTGGCCAACATGGTGAAACCCCATCTCTACTAAAAATACATAAATTAGCCGGGTGTGGTGGGCAGTGCCTGTAATCTCAGCTACTCGGGAGGCTGAGGCAGGAGAATCACTGGAATCCCAGAGGCAGAGGTTGCAGTGAGCCAACATGGCATTCCAGCCTGGGTGACAGAGGGATACTTGGTCTTAAGAAAGAAAAAAAAAAAAAAGACAAGAAAAAGAAAAACAAACAACAAAAAAAACCTCATGTACCCCATAAATATATACACCTACTGTGTACCCACAAAATTTAAAAAGTAATAGTAATAAATAATAACTGTTTTCAAGATTCATCCATTTCCAAGAGTTCCGCAGCTTTGAAATCTGTGAGGTGTCTTGCAGTGCTCTCAATAGCCACTGTGAACCTGTCTTCCTCCAGGCATCATAATTTCCCCCAGGATTCAGCCCTGCCCTCCTCAGCTCTGCGTCACTAAGCCCTGCTGCTGCTGGTTGAGCCGTCACCACAGGAGCTGTGGGGAAGGCTCATCCCTTGCCCCTTGGATCTAAGTGGCTAAGAAACACTGGTTCCCTGACTCTCAATGGGTTGGAGCCGTGCTGTGTTCCATGTGGAAGTTGGGAGAATGCCTCTGCCTCATTTGTAACATGGTATGATATGGTTTGGCTGTGTCCCCACCTAACTCTCATCTTGAATTGTAGCTCCCATCCTGCCCACATGTCATGGGAGGGACTTGGTTGGAGGTCATTGAATCATGGGGGGCAGGTCTTTCCCATGTTGTTCTCGTGATGGTGAATAAGTCTCATGAGATCTGATGGTTTTGTAAAAGGCAGTTCTCCTCACACATGCTCTCTTGCCTGCTTCCATGTAAGATGTGCCTTTGCTCCTCCTTTACCTTCTGCCGTGATTGTGAGGCCTCTCCAGTCATGTGGAGCTATGAGTCCATTAAACCTCTTTTTTCCTTATAAATTACCCAGTCTTGGGTATGTCTTTATTAGCAGTGTGAGAACAGACTAATACACGGTGTCAAAAAATTCTTCCCCTCAGGTAAATTATTACATTCTTACAGACTCTTGCACTTAAAAGTATTTTAATGTATGTGAACTTTCTCGAATTTTATTAGAAGGATCCTACCCTACTACAAGCTCAGAAACAAGCGCCTGGAAGATGGCAGACAAACCTGAGTCACAGACACTCATCTGTGTTCAAATGCTCTCTTGTGTCTGATGACACCAATCCAGTGTATGTACCTGACTCCTCCTTCCGAACGCGTTGGGATGAACCATAAGCCAGCCATCCTGCTGTGTAGTTATATCGAAATCCAATGTGGAAAGCTGCTCAGATTCCCTCACATTAAAACATGTCAGTTTCCTGAATCTTAGGCCTACACTGGCACTCTATCTACTTAGGTCAATCGGAACCTTAGGACTGAAGTTGGGTTCCTCAGACCCAGCTTTAAAGTATATTCTACCACCTAGAAAGGGTAATTACTTTACAGCAGTCGATGGTAACACCATAAGAGCAAAAGGAAAATGCTGAAAGCAAACTCAGTATCCAGCTTCACTGATAAGTCTTATGGGAAAGAGTCTCCCAGACTGAAGATGATAGCTCATATGCGAGTTATCACAAGGGACAACTCATCGCAGCAATTAGCAGGACACTGGGTGACTCCAAGTGCAGCCTCTCTTGGTCAAAGCCCACAGAGGAAGTCTGTGTTTCAGCATGTGTTTCCTTTGCCTTTTTTCCCCTTTTCATCTGAGGCTCCTTCCTTCACCACAGATGTCCACCCTCAGTAGGAATCAGCAAACAATCCATGGTAGGTATTTTTCTCTAGGGGTGCTGACACTTTTTGCTGAATTCAATTTTACTGTCATTTACTGCCTTAACTTAATCTGTATTTTAACTTTTTCATTTCTGTGGAATGAAACAAATTTTTCTGCTATCAGTAAAAGAAATGCTAGGCATCTGTAAATAAGTAGATAAATATTTGTTGGGGAATGAATTCCTGCAGTAAGTTTGGGTTTCTTTTGAGGGAAGCTAATGGTCTTGCATTTCAGAACCAGCAGACGTGGGTTCAGGTCTCAGCTCTCATTAGCTGTGTGCCTAAACCTCTTGCATCTGTCTGCCTACATAGAACACTGTGGCTCACACTGAAATTACGTGATTGTTGAGAAAATGTAATGAGATAATGTGTTTGATGCTTAGAAGGTACTTAAACATTATTTGGCTCTCTGGAGAACTCAAAAGGACACCAGTCCTGAAGTGAATATTTGAAAGCAACTCTGGGGGGAGTTGTAAAATGAACCAGCTCTGTACAACCTCACCCCAGGTCAGACGAGCAGGAGGAAGGCTACAACCAGGGCTCCAGGAAAGCTATGTCCAGGGTTTGCTGAGGGTGGCAGAATTGATGAGCTTCTCATTGGCTTTTCTCCAGTTTCAACAGTGTGCCCATGTGTAGGCACAGCTCCAGGACAGGAAGGTTCCAGTTATGGCCTCTCTGTGACCCCTCTCCTTACCTGAGCACAAGTTAGAGCTTCCAGCCACTGGTACCCTCCCATGTACACATCTGGACCTGACAGCAGGTTGGCCCTCTGTTAGTGGGGTCCTCATGAGTTTTCAAGTCTCTGTCCTTGGCTCCATCCCTTCTTTGATAGGTTTGACTGTGTCTCTCTGCTTTCTATGTTATTTTTACTTCTATAATACGACTTCCAAAAAGTCATGACTCATTAGAATGCAGTGGTTTCATTAAAAGAAGCATCGCTACATTTTTAAAGTACATTTACACCAACGGATCTAAATGGAGTTTAGCGTGAGATGAAAGGGAGGAAGCCATGGCTGGAAAACACCCAAAGAGGAAAAATGACTCTGCCGGCCTGGGTTTCTCTCACTAGTGAGGGAGGAGAGCTGCAGATGACTGGAGCTGCCTTTTACTTTTCTTTTCTTAGATTTATATGGTGCTTCTACTTCAAAGAGCTCCATTCAAGTGCCCACGTCCTAAGCATCTTTTAAAACAGAACAGACATAAGTAAGCTGAGGTGTAGCCCTGCAGAGAGGAAAGAAAATGGTCTAAACTGGCCGTGCAAGTTGGCCTGGGTCTGTGTGCCTGCTTCTAAGGGAAGCCATCAGCAAATGCAGGAGACGAACCTTCCAGAGTATTTGTTTGGGTTTCTTTACCTCATTTATTTGAGGACTGGAAAAAGAAGCTATGTTTGAGGCCGGGGAGAATGGCAGTTTGACCAACGGAGCTGAGAAGCAGTTGAGAGCTGTTTAAAAATGGCAGATTACCCCCAAAGTGCTGCGGAGCCCAGGACCGTCACAAGGACTCACCTGCTCTTCTCTGCCGTGACTTTTGCGACAAGCAAAGATATGAACTCACTAACAAAAACTTGACTGAAGGCCTAGTATGACCCAGGAACTAGAATAAGGGACACGCAAGTGGCAAAGATTCTCTCTCAAGAAGTCAAATGGGAAGCTCCCTCTTTAAAAATTAAGCAGCTCCATGCCTCCCCCACACCCTACTCCAAACCCCTCAGTAGAATGCAGGTAAAACCCCTAAGAATGGAGGGTGATTTGAATGTGTAACATCACAGCATTAGACCCATCTCAGCGGATCTGAGTGTGACAAGGTAAACGGTAAACGCGTGTTCATTCAACAAACAGTTATTAGTTGTCACCTTCCACGTACCAGGGATTAAAAAAAGGTCCCTTCCCTGAAAACAAAACAAAACAGAAAACAACCAACCAACAAACAAAAGCAGCCAAACAGCAAGAACAACTCACAGTTTCTGGCCTTAGTCGCAGCAAATTAGAACCCATTATGATGGGTGCCACGCTGGGTTTCTGCACGAGCGGCAACAGGAAAAGTGGAGAGGCGAACAGGCACCGTGCAGGGGAGGCGAGCAGGGGCCCGTCCATCAGAGTCAGATGCACTGGGACATATGTACGACGACGGATTTATGCTAAGGCTGCGACCTTACGCAGTTGTGAGCACTGCTTACGCTGTGTACGAAGCTGTGGCTCCTGCTGCGCCTGAGGTCACAGGAAAGATGGCCAGGGATGGGAGAGCAAGGACAAGGTGGGGCCTCAGGGACGGGAGAACCTGCAACAGTGGACTGGGGCCTTCGTGGTCTCTCACACCTCCTGGCCCCTGACCACATGGGATGTGTGATCTGAAGGGGACGCTGGTCTCCTTTCCCCCAAGCGTGCACCTAGCTGAGCAATGGGAAAAGCTGCAGAGGAGCCTGTCAGGGAAGAAGGACTGGGAGGCCCGCTACTGACCCAGGAACGTGGTGAGCAGCAGGTCTGCTGCACCGCAGACACAGCAGCCGTGCCAGTGCCAGTCTCCAAACACTGCAAACACGCCTCTTCGGGCCCTGCTTTCTTGGAAAGATGCAGCCAAGGGGATTCCAGGAAGAGTCCTCCCAGCTTAGCTGGGGTGACCCAGTCCAAATGGACCACACCAAGCACAAGGGCCCAGTATGCTGACCTGCTGACCTGATCCCAGCCAGCGTGCGGGATCCCCGGCTGAGTGGGACCAGGTCCAGCCTCCTGCAGGCACTAAGCCTGCACTCTGGAGCTGTGCTGCATGTGCCCAGGTGGAGGGAGGCCTGTTTCCAGGGCACTCACAGGCCCTGCAGGTGCTAAATGCATGCTACAGGCAGAGAGGGCCACGCTGAAGAATTTGTGGGACCATTGCTTCAAAGCAGAGGGAGCATGTGCTGGAAGACACCCCTTCAGGGTAAGGCCAATGAAAAAGGAAGTGCTCTGGACATTGTCCAGTCGGCGTCGCTAGTTTGTGCACACCTGCATTATAGAAAAGTGACTTTAAAATGTTTGTGCAACTTGGTTTCATTTATTTCCACAAGATTTTTAATACCTAACTGCCCTAAAATCAATTGCATAAACACTCCTCCAGATACCCAGTGGGCAATTTATATGAGCAGAAATAATTTACATTAAAAAAAAAATCTCCGTTTTCAGAAAATGAGACTGTAGACTTCTCAAAGAAGAGGCACTGTAATTACAAGCTCCTTAAAGGCAGGACTCTGCTTTTGGCACCAGGACGTCTCCTGCTTATTAGAATCACCTGAGGAAACCAATTAAAGCAGAATATCTGGGGGTGGAGAGAGGGGTGGAGCCCCCAGGGCGGAGCCTAGGCATCTGCATTTTCTAAAGTCTTCCTGCTGATTCCAAAGTGCAGCCATCAGACAGCACATTTTAGTTGAATCAAATCGAGGCGTCAGAACGTCTCAGACAAACTGAAAATGCCAACTCAAGATTCAGTTACTCCATAGTTTTGCTCTTTTTTTCCAGCACTACTGGCATACAGATCTGCCAATCAAAGGTAGAGATCATAAAGGTTTACTTACAAAGGGTGATCATAATAGCAATAAAAACAACAAGACAAGGCCAGGTATGGTGGCTCACACCTGTAATGTTGGCACTTTAGGAAGTCGAGGTGGGAGGATCACTTGAGGCCAGGAGTTCAAGACCAGCCTGGGCAGCATAGCGAGATCCTAAAAAAAATTTTTAAAAAAAGAAAAGAAAAGAAAAATTAAGGCAAGTTGGATTAAGCTATACTTAAACCCACATGACCTCAGTGTTTCAAAATAATCAGAAGTATGGAATTTACTCCCTCTTATCTGTGCCCTTTAACCTTGCCTGTTAAATTCCTGCCTCCTAAAAAGATAGTGAAGGACCGTAAGGGATTGCAGGAAATCTCACTGTAGGTGAACGAAGTCTATTTCCTTCGTCCTTCACTGCGAATGTCTCACTCTTAAAACCAACCAAATGCACAGGCTCGGAGGATACCAGCTTCAGTACAAGTGAAGAACAAAAGCTATGAATTTCAAATCCTAGCTTCTTAAATAACTTAACTCAGCCAATAAGCATCACATAAAATTGATTCCTAACAAGGAAATGAATAAACACTACTTATTAGCTTTGGTGCATATATAGATGTGGAGAAATTATGGCCTAATCAATGACTTCTGTGCCTTCTCCTCCATATTCTTCGCTGCAGAGAACGTTACCCACATGGTCGTCGAACAGCCTGCCGCTAACAGAGCCCACCAGCGACCGGCCTCTGCCTCCTCTCCCACAGCAGCAAAGGGACAACTCCACTAGGCACCAGCTCTGTGATCTTTACAGATAGGTTTCCATGTCCTGTCTGTAAAATGGGACTAAAACTAGTACTTCCCTCACTGTATTGTGAAGATTAAATGAGATTGTCCGTGTTGAGTCCTAACACATGGCATTAAAATGGCAGCTGACACTTTTCCTTGCAGTGTTGTCTATGAATTTCATGTTGCTCCAGCACACACTTGTAGGCAGATGCTATTTCACACTTCTTATCTTTGCATCCTCCCTGCAGCTGCCAAAGACGTGTTCAGTAAATCTTCATTGCATTGAATTGGCACGGAATTTTTAACTAACTAGAGATTATTGTTTAAAATAATATATCATTTTATTTTCTAAGGCATTCAAACACTCTCCTTTCAAATAGTTTAATCAGGTGTCATCATAATTTTTGTTATTTTTATGTTACTTTATAAAATTATTAATAATACAGTACAGAAAGAATTAGTCAATATCACCTCTGTGGCTTAACCTTCAGTTAAAACATTTTTGGTTTAATAAAGACTGGGAATAGTAAAGAAAGCCTGCAGTTTAATGATGATTCCGGTCTAATGAGAGTCTTGAGCATGCATCTGTTGACCTCCCAGTGCTCAGACACAACAGAAAATGGATGAATCCCCAAAATCAAGATGCTAAGGCAAAGTAAGTCAGGAAGAGTAAAGAGAAAAGAGAGAGGCTTCTACTCCTTATGGAAATAAACAATGCCTAAAAAGTGAATTAAAGCTTGTTGTCAATGGCTTCTTCTCCCCAGGGATGGATGTATATATAATAAAGATTTCCAGAAACATCAACCCATATGGCTTGGTAAGCATGTACTGAATAGGGTACTTTAAATTCTAGTAGGAATAGACCAAAGTGATTTAAACTTTTACGTTCCTGTTGTAAATGGATGTTTCATTTTCTGTGTAAGGTCATATGATTTTTCTAGATTTACAGGTGTATCAAAAGACAACAGTAAAAATTTATTAGTAGGATGTCTGGGCTGAGGTTTAAAATGTTAAGAATGTTAAAAATGTTGAAGTGTCAGCCTTCTGCCTTTGCCTGAATATAGTCATTTCTCTTACAACATAAGCTTTCATCAGGCAAATTGGATATAATTGATCTAATAATTAGAGAACACAGTTTGAATTATTGCAGCCCTTTATTGATTATGAAGAACCCGTACCTAGTGCCCAGCTGAGGAAAAAGACATTCCAGGCCGACGGAAGCTTTGTTGGAACGGCCAGTGATTTGTTTGAGG
Source organism: Macaca fascicularis (assembly GCF_037993035.2). Lineage (NCBI taxonomy): Eukaryota > Metazoa > Chordata > Mammalia > Primates > Cercopithecidae > Macaca > Macaca fascicularis. The sequence continues at coordinate 4,596,218 of NC_088392.1, read as the reverse complement.
CAGGCAAAACGCTGTGAAAAGCACTGCGTCCATGAGAGTTAGGAAAAGCCTCAGGTCTTGAGTTAGGAACTAAAATGGGAGCTGAGAAAAAGATGTAAAAAGCATTGTTCCTAAGAGTTATGGGGAAAAAAGGTACATTCGTTGTGTGCAATGATTTCATTTAAAATCTACTCTAAATATTCAGAGATATTTATGTTTTACAGTGTAACACTTATAGCTATAGAACGGGGCAAAAAAAACTTTTTTATTGAAATTCCTGTAGAATAAACTAATTTGTTGTATAGGGTTTGAAATTCATTGTGGCAAAACCTCTTTCCAATAAGAATACATTTCATGTAGAAATTGTACAGGGTTTTCCAAAGAAAGGCAACTAACCAGCTACAAAAGCAAAAATTTTTTGAATAACAGATTTTACTACTCTTTGTTGAGTTTGATTCAACAGGCCTAACATTTCCCACAGAAACAGGGGCACTTGGCCATAGCATCTATTTCCTTGACTTGGCCAATATCAGGCAAAAATCTTAATCCGCAGAATGTAATGCGCCAGACCCTCCAAAAACTAGCCATTTTGTCTCATAGATAACCAAAAGCTTTGCCCTTCTGAGTTTAAACATCAAGACACACGCGTGAGTCAGAATGAGACAAGGATCGCCCCTTCACCAGCTTCTCTGGGTGACCGCAGTATCCAATCTGCACACACAAGAGAACGAGCAGTGATGGGAAAGGCCTCGTCGGAGGCTAGGAGGCAACTTCCTGAGAGAACAACCTCTTCCTCCTGTACTTCCCCCACCTGGAGATGTCATGATTGCTTCTCCCATTCGTCATTCTGGAAACGTGCCCACCATTTTTCCTGCCACCGACAGTTCATCTGTGCTTGGAGTTCTGCTGGTCCCTCCCTCCCCACAAGCTCCAGCGGCCACTGTGTCTTCTTCCATGGACTTCAGACCTCCCCTCAGCACAATGACGTCCCCGCAGAGTGGTGTGGTCATGTGAGCAGTTCAAAAGGGTGTCCGCTTTTTTTTAATTCTAGGTAAGGAGTAAATTCTAGAAAGATTTTAGCCAATTGGCCAATGACCACTTAAGATCCATGGCATCAATTAATACAGAATAGCATATTTGATTATCTTCAAGAGGAATGATGCAATGAAACCACTTTGGTAAACAGGACAACTTAGTACAATCCAGAGACATTATAAAATCTCAGGAACTTTTGTCTCCGTTGCCCGAATTTGATTATTTTCTGTAATTGCAAGAGGTAAACTATTTGAAATACGATGAGTTTAGAACTTACCAGGTCTTTACCCAGACTTCTTTTGGGAAACATGTTGCCTATCATTTCTTTAAAGTACTTGCTGTATATAAAAAATCAAAACGAATGATTAAGAGCTAAGGCTTAAAATCATACAGACGTGGCCCTTCTGTTGTTTATTCTTCCTTCAGAAATAATGACTGAATTACTGAATAGTGATTGAACATGCCACCTACCCCAGTTCTGACGCTTAGTAGATCTTTGATTTGGGGAAAGCCATTTAACTTTTTTGAACTTCACTTTTATCAGTTATAAAACTAAGAAAATAACACAACCTCCCTAGACTGTGGTAAGGATGCAGTGAGATAATGGATGTGAGCATCTGGCATAGAGCAGCACTCAATAAATAGTAACTATTGTTATAGCTGTGACTAATGAGCATTTCATGGAGAAAATATATTCTGTGCTCACGTTGGCCTAAGTGTGACTTCCTAGTAAATGTTCTAAGTACTTGATCAGTCGCCCTCCTCTCTTAAGCCCTGAGTCTTGCAGTCTTAAATAAATCACTCATACATCCAGACTGAGCTGACAGATAGCCTTTAAATTCAAGCCAAACAACTGAGTGCATAATTTTACAAAACTATTCCTCTGTGGTCTGGGTTTGGTGTTAGAAACATTTGGAAATGCATGTTTGGCCTTTCTGTAGTATCCTTGGAGAAGGAATGGACAAATGAAGGGGTGTTGGCAGTGGCTTAAGTCATTAGCTCTGTAGTGTACTCTGGTGCAAACGCAGGGGGTGACGATGGAAAATCCAGGCAGAGAGCATGATTTTATCCCGCACATCAGCTTATCAGATTACAGGGGATGGGGGCAGCAAAAAAGGCAGTGGGAAATAATTTAACATTTTTCCTCCTATCCTGTCCTGTATACAGAAAGATACAACATTATAAGCTAAATCAGTTGGCTAAAGTGTTTCTGAAACTGCTGACATAAAATTGGAAGATCTGAAGGCCAAGGATTGCATTTCCTTCAGTCTAAGTTAATCCATGCTGCATTACACACACAATAATAAACTTACTGATGAGGAGAATGGCATGAATTTCACACACCGTTTCACAGACCCACAGATGTGGAGTTGCAAGGGCATTACATGCCACGAGCCCAGCACACCCTCCTTCCCTCTACCCTCCATCCGTCTACCCTCCTCAGTATTCTACTGGACCTCCTCACAATAGAAGAACAATTATTGCTCCTGAGAACATGCATTGAATCCCACTGGATTCCAGGTACTGTCTGATCTGTCTTCAGGGATGAACTTACTTATTCTTCCCAAACTCTTATAAGGTAGCTACTCTGACCCCCTTTTTGGATATGAGTAAACCAAAGCAATAGGAAGTAATTTATCTCAGGTCATTCAGCCTCTACAGAGCAGACATGTACTCTGCGCCCTGCAGCTGGGCTCTGGAGTCTGTGCTACAGTTGCTATTTGAGGCTGTGATGCCCCCATGAAGGACCCGGTCAATCAATTATTACAGCATTTCCTTCACAACTTAGTGAAGATCATTCTATGAGTCAAAGGCTCTTCAGAGTCAAACAAATGAGTGCAAACTGGCCCTTTTCCTCTGAGTCACTACTTTTCCAGACAAAGTTTCTCTAGTTGCTTTGATTGGTCTATATTCATGCCCATTCCCCAACTCCCCTACGCTCATTTGTAAGGTGATAAAGTCAGCTTGAGGTTCCTCATCTAAATAGCCACTTTCACATGTGAGTGATGAATGATGAAAAAGAGAACGGGTAGTGGCGTTTCACTGTGACCAGTCATCTGGGAAAGATACCTGGAGGTTCCATTTTTAAAAAGGATGAAGGTATTAAAACTGAGGAAGAAACTGAAGTGAAAACAGATTTTGAGAAAGAATCTGAAGTGAAAACAGATGGAACGTATAAATTTTCTGCAGATGATGTGTTAATAGTGCTGAGGAAAAAAAGGGGGCTCTGATCTAAGGGGAGTAGTCACATATGCACCGCCCAGGACCAAGCACATAGCTAAACATGTGCTGGAAATCACGACTGGTGTGGGAGGTACAGCAGGAAAATTAGAGCTTAGCAATTAATGTACCTCCACCTTCACTCAGATTGAAAAGTAGTTTTGCATAATGAGAAGACTGGGGACTGGAGGCAAACAGACCTCAGTTTGAATCCCTGGTGTAGCACCTCATAGCTGTGTGGTCACCAGCAAAGGCCTTTCTTCCTGAGTTTCAGGTCCTCCTCTGCACATTACAGGGCTGGTGTGATGCCCTCCGGGCAGCATCTCCTAGTTACCATGAGATCCATTAAGAAGAGACCAAGTCAGTCTTGTTCCCTCATTAACCATCCATTGGCACGGTCCCACATCCTGCACTCAAATATGGGCAGCTGAAGGATGTTAAGGCTCCTACAATAGAGCCCAGGGTTAGGGCTCCATGAATGGTAGCTGTTACCATCATAAGAATAGTGGGTTTTATTCAGAGTTCAAACTGCTTTCATGTGTGCGTGGTATAGTTTTCTGTATCTATTATAATAAATAGTACGGATTTGGATTTAAATTTAAAGTCAAATCCTTTTTATAACACAGTCTGCTTCTTTTTACGAAAGATCTTATCATCTGAATTAATGTGCTTGTGCATGCATACGTGCATATATATGTGCATGGGACACTGTGCACGTGTGTTTCCATGACGTGTGTCTGTGTGTGTGCAAGCGTGCATTCATGTGTGTGTGTATGCATGCATATGTCTCTGTGTGTGCATGTATGTAATACTGTCGATCTAAATAACAATAGACAAAGGATCTCTAAAAACCCACATTTACTTGAAATTATGGCATTGTAATGGAAATGCATGCCATAGTAAGCTATGTGTATATTCAGGGAGGAAAAGGAAGACAAAGATTTCTAAAGGAAAAATGAGGAGGATTATATGTGTTGAGATAATTATCCTCGGTTATGAGGATCAATAGCAAGGACAGAACCTTTCTGGGATTGGACAGGAAGCTGCTGGGCCAATGTCCTCACAGAATTATTTTTTGTATGATTTTGGGGACGGCCTTTGAACAAGGATGTGGTTTTTGCAGAGTCTTTGGTGATAGTTTTGTTATCAGGCATTTATGCATGAGAATCCTCCCTTCATGGCCTTCCCCAGCTCCACTGGTCAGGGATCTTTTCAACACAAGTGATCTCTTTCAATTCTGGCAACTTTCACATTTCCTCCTTTAGATCATGATCTCTCTCCAGAAACACCGATGATCAATCAGTAATAGGTTTTGAATGTCCCTTGTCCTGGTTGCTGGTCTGGTCTTGTGTTGGGAGTAAATGGTGGCTAAGAGTCAGTGTCAAAGTTGTTTGAGCTGCATTCAAGCAACAAACGATCTTTAAAGGGAAGGGCTCTCAGGCCAAGTCTACCTGAAATCCATTATTAGTTCAATTCTGTCTATTCTGTAGTCTTTTCCTATCATCTCAAAGTACTAGGTCAGCATTATTCTGTTAGGAGGTGTACTTCTACAAAAAATAAAAATGTGACAAGTAACAGATACAAAGTTTAAAAGGGGAAAACATAAAATAAAATTAATAGTAATATGATAAATCCAGTTTGCCTAATGGTTTTGAGCCATTGAACCTAGTCTTAAAGGCAAACAATTGAACAAATCAGATAACCATTATTCTTTGCAAAGAAAAGAGTAGAAATTAAGAGGGGTAAGTACCTTATTATGATTTGGAATCTTGTTCTGACATCTTGGAAAGTGTATGAAAACATCATCTTCCTGTCGTGGTTTGCAGTTTGGATGCCTGTGCTAATGGCTTTGGGTGATTTGGTGAATTTTCTGTGCAGCCATACATCAGGCACTTGCTCATAAAAAAAATTCGTCTAGTTTCAGTTTATAGTGCTTTAGGAACAGAGAAGTTCCTTTCTTTAGTAATTCCATGGAAGGAAGCTGGAGGAATCTAGAACTCAGAGATCTAAGTTAGTCTCTAATTAGATAACCAGAACTCAAAAACAGTGCACAGAGCTACAATCTGATAATGGGTGTACTAGAGCATTTTTTTAGAAATGTAACTTTTTCTTTCCACATTAATCACATAGGAATCTCAGGAATTTTAAAACCTAGTGAAGCCAAATCGAGGCAGACTTTAGATTTCACCTACAGTTTTAAGATTTCTGGTGCTGCCAAGAATTGACAATTTTACTCACTACTCTAAGACTGGGAGAACTTGAAACCAGGCATTCTATGTACATTCTTAAATATGTCATTCCAGTCAAAGCATTGATAATATACGCAATGTTTTTAATTGTATCCTGCTATAAATAGAGGACATTTTTATGGAACTTATGCAAATAACTGTAGTGTCATAAAAAATACAGATAGTTTTTGAATTTTGAGAAATTATGTAGGAAGAAATAGCAAATGTTTTCACCTTTGTTAACAAAAGTATTTTTTACCAAATTATTGTTAGCTATAGATTAGCTTAAGACAAAACATTTTCTTACATCTGAAAAACAAAATATTTAAGTAAAGAACCAATAATGCATCAAATAAAATTCATAAAAACAATAATCTTCATCAGTTGTTTAATCTCATATGGTACCTTTTTGTTCTACTTGATTTTCATTAGCAGTTTTATGAATTTATTAGTTTCTTCATTAGCATATTTAAAATTTTTAATTTGGCCCATTGATCTTTAAATTATTGGAGACTTTTATTTAAAAGTGCTTGTTGGTGTCTTTTCCATGGATCTGATTGCAGATGCCTTTAGAGAAAATCAAAACTGTGGAAGACAGAGTCTTATAGTAACCATGGTTAGGAATCTAATGGAAGTTCATTATCATCAGCAATTAACAATAAAATGTGGTTATTTTGTGGCATATAAGATAATCAGAATTATGACTGATGATGTATGAGATTTATATGAATTATATACAATTTCAAACATTCATATCAATAACATATGATAAATGTAACTGAAAGAAGACATACTATCACTTATCATTTGACAATATTTTTCTATACAATTTGCCAGATAGGTCTCATCATTTCATATCTCTATAAGATGACAGCTATATTCTTTGAGACCTCCCAGGGATCCAGTAGGAAAACCCCAAAGTTAATTTTAGGTCACAAAGACTTAATTTAGAATTTTGACATTGGAGAAGCCTGTCAAAGATGAAAATAGGTTAAAACATTTGATCAAAATAGGATTACAAATCACTGTGAAATCACAGTCATTCATTCAGCCAGAGTGATAAGAGACTTCCAAAGTTATGTGGATGTAAAAACCTTAGCCTTTTAAAGCTCAATGTTCCGAAGTAATCAAATACCTAATAAAAACAACACAGAAAATTATCTTGCTAAAAAGTAAAATATTTGTTTCTTAGGCCAATTTCCAAAAAGGTAGAGAGAAACCTTCGTAATGTGATTGCTTTTCCATATGGGAAGCCTGTTTCAATAAGCTGAAAGTTGAACCCGATGAAAACACTACTTGGATTTAATCAGACACAGGAAGAGTGCATCCAAAGTTATGAGTGTGCCCCATTCTAGAGGAGAACTTGTACTCTGAGCAGGAGAATGCATGGCTTTTAGTAACAGCATGGGAAGTTTCCTGGTTACGTGGAATAATTCAGACACAATGAGAAAAGCCAAGTACACACTCAAGTCATACTGGATAAAAAAGTTGCTTTTCTAGGCCTTCAAGGTAACCATTTTAGCATCAGGCCATCACAGCAGAGTTAGAAGAGAAAAAAGTTAAAGGAGAGAGTTATCATTCCAGTTCTTCTCAGGAGGAAATAGAGGAAGAGCAGAAGGCAATGATGTTGTATTAGTCAGAGTTATCTAAAGGAACAGAACTAATAGGATTTATGTACATAGGACGGAGATATATTAGGAGAATTGACTCACATGATCACTAGGTGAAGTCCCACAATAGGCTGTCTGCAAGCTGAAGAGCAAGGAACCCAATCTGAGTCCCCAAACCTCAAAAGTAGAAAAGCCAATAGTGCAGCCTTCAGTATGTAGCCCAAGGTCCAAGACCCCTGGCAAGTCACCGGTGTAAGTCCAAGTGTCCGAAAGCTGAAGAACTTGGAGTCTGATGTTTCAGGACAGGAAGCATCCGGCACGGGAGAAAGATGAAGGCCAGAACACTCAGCAAGTCTCTTCATTACCCACTGCCAGCTGATTAGAAGGTGCCCACCCAGATTGAGAATGGGTCTACCTCTCTCAGTCCACTTACTCAAATGCTAATCTCCTTTGGCAACACCCTCACAGACACACCCAGGAACAACACCTTGCATCCTTCAATCCAATCAAGTTGACACTCAATATTAACCATTACAGTTGTATAACCTGCAAATTACATGTGATGAGATGCAGCAAACATTGAACTTCTGAAATATGAATCTGAGAAGTTTTAAGAGGAAAACTCTACCTGAAGAAACGAAATCACAATTTTACATGAAAAAGACAGCATTTCTAACGTGAAACTAGGAAATTAAATAGTGATTATAAAACAAAAATATAGCTGCAGAGAATTAAAAATCAAAACCTCTTTAGACTAAAGAACTTTTGACTTTTAATTGTACTGAAACTAATATTTTAAGAAAATCTTGTTGTTCTTATAGAGGGAGCCAACTTTTTGGTTTTGTATTTCTATATTTTCAATATCAAAGATCAATGTTTAGAAAGATTTATAAATAATTCGCTTCTAACTATAGCCAACTTGAGGACATAAAATTTTTTTATCAATTCATCCTCCACAAACCTTTTGTGACCTGCACAAAGCCTTCACATTATGCTTAGGCTTTCTGCTTTGTTCTGTCTTCCTCTTTCTTAAAAAATAACCAGTCGTTTTCCTTTAGGACAAACATTTACTACACAAGATTCTTTTCCAGACAAAATTATTCTCCTTTCTTTTTAAACTTTATTAACAAATATATATCTTTACAATAACTATGACTTTCTTATAACTCCTTCCTTCACTTATTCCTTTTTATATTGTTTCTATTTTCTTTCTAATTTTAATTTTTGAAACAACCTTTAAACAACCTCCAAATTAGAAAAAAAAAATTCTCAATAAAGAACATATTTTTGGCCAGGCGCAGTGGTTCACGCCTGAAATCCCAGAACTTTGGGAGGCTGAGGCAGGCAGATCACAAGGTCAGGAGTTCGAGACCAGCCTGACCAATATGGTGAAACTCTGTCTCTACTAAGAATACAAAAATTAGCCAGGTGGGCGTAGTGGGACGCACATACAGTCCCAGCTACTCGGGAGGCTGAGGCAGAAGAATTGCTTGAACCTGGGAGACAGAGATTGCAGTGAGCCAAGATTGCACCACTGCACTGCAGCCTGGATGACAGAAGGAGATTCCATCTCAAAAAACAAAACAAAAAAAGAACACATTTTTATGCCTTTTTAAAATTATTCTCATCAAAACACATCTTACTTTTTTGGCACACATTGTATACACAATTACATATATTAACAAGAATTTTAACTCTTAGTAATCTTGATTTTTAGTGAAAATCTAGGAAGCAAGAAATTTTGAACTGTCACATAGTAGTGTTTTATAGATGAGAATCTGTTAATAATTTTGAGAAACATCGTTTTCCATAACATAATTTTTACATGTATCAATAGACCCAAATATATATAATATATCTATAAATTTTTAGGAGTGAAGAACAAACATTTGTGTTCAGTAATTTCAGTTTTTATCTTATTTTGAAATGACCCAGACATTTAATAAGTATCGTTTTAACACGACATAACCTTAATATTTAAAATTATATAAAAATTTTATCTGTAAGCATTTGTTCCATTTACATTTACCTAATTTATTTTTAACAATTTACCAAGATTACTTATAAAAACTGAGATATTAGATAAAGCTAATCATTATTTCAAATTATTTCCCTGTTAAGCATTTTTATAGCCTGTGACTATTAGGTGTTCATGTAAGCAGAAGACTTAAAGTTAAATATAAGAATATGTTGTTAATAACTCAGCAGATACAGCTGTTTTTATTAAACTACAATATTAAATTAAGCTTATATATCAAAGGGTTACACAAACAAAGATTATTCTGCTTTTAGGTTGGGTTTATCATTTTCTGACCTTAAAACATCTGGAAGATACAAATATAAAACTGTCTAACCAGTAAACCCAGGCAAAAATGTATGCTGACAACTTTATTTTACCAATAATTTTTTTTAAAAAAAGCTTCTTTCTTATTAATATTTTATATGAGTGCTCATTATCTTTGCCAATTTGAATAAAATTATGTAAGGGATTTCTGGCTAACTACATCAGATTTTATAATAGACACAAAATATAACAAAATTCAATGTACATATGTGTAAATAGACCTAAACATATATCCACACATAAATACAATCTTATACATTTCATTTTAGAATTTTGGTCATGAGATAGTAATACAGACTCACCAGTTTATAAAAGACTATTTGATCAAAATTTTATTTTTGAAAATATAAGCCTTGTTCAAATGGCTCCCTTTTTCAATGGTTATTTGCCCCAATAGGTATCCTAATGAAGGCTGTGGACCAATGTTTTGGGGAAAGTAAGTTGTTTTACAAAGACTTCTTTTGCCCCTTTTTGTTTTTTTTTTTTCTTTTTTTAGCTTTAAATGAGTTTGAGGTTAAATTTTCAGTTTACATTTCAGCCAGGATTGACTGAATTGTATAAGAAAAAACAAAATCTCTAAGTAGCCTTGAATTAGTAATAAACCCACAATTTGTTTGCTGGTCTGATTACCAATTGAGAGTAATCAGTGTGGGTGGAGAGGCATGTTGGTAGGGTTTTTGTGTTTGTTTGTTTGTTTGTTTTGTTTTGTTTTTGGAAGTGGAGTCTCGCTCTGTCACCCAGGCTGGAATGCAGTGGCACGATCTCAGCTCACTGCTACCTCAGCCTCTCCAGTTCAAGCAAGTCTCCTGCCTCAGCCTCCTGAGTAGCTGGGACTGCAGGTGCCCGCCACCACACCCAGCTAATTTTTGTATTTTTAGTAGCGATGGAGTTTCACCACATTGGTCATTTTTTTCCGGCCCCTACATGGCAAACAAAGCAATTTTTATGCATGAGAGAGCTACCTTTTATTTTTGTGCTTAGCTCAAAATTTTGACCTGTTTGATCTGAGAGCCCCACTTCTATAAACATTTATCTGGTTTATAAGACTAGTAATACTTGAATCAACTATTCCATAAGCTTAAGCAATTGTTAGTCAGGCAAACCTAAATTTGCATTTCCAAAAGATGTTTAGATTGTTGGTTGCCATGAGGCTGTTGTAATTTGTAAAAGCACTAATTTTAAAGTCCTTTAAGATTTTTTTTTATCTGACCTGGAATGCTATAGCAGAGAGTTTTATCTCAACGCCAGCAGAAAAATCAACAGATTCAAAGTAGATAGGAAAAGAAGCAGAGTGCTAGAGGATTTAGAAGCCTCTACATGTTGACTCTACCATTGTATTCTCTTAATTTGGTACAAAGAAGAAAACAAGCTTGGGGAGTTCAAATGATCCCTATGATTGCCATTGATCAAAAAACGTGCATGAGGAAAGCCATGTAGCTGCCTGGAGACTCAGAAAATCTGATATGTCTAAATGTTTGAAATTCCCATTTTATTTCTTTTTAATCTCTTCAAAGCAAAGAAAATTCTACCAATCCTGTGAAAGAATGTTAGGAGTTTGAGTGAGTGTTTTAGATGCTGGGGACTGCTCAAATGGATTTTAATTAGCCATCTTGCAGCCATCATTTAGAATGTTTATTTTTTTTCTCTAAGAAGATTTTCGGAAATCAGCATGGGAAGAGATCCAAATCACTTACAGACATGCAGAACCAAACCAAAATGAAACCAAGATAAGAGTGATCACAAAAATGTTAACCCAGGCATTCAGATCAAACAAAATACTAAATTAGGCACACAGAAACAAAAGTGAATTCACCAGAAAAGACATTCTTCACAAACAGAACATAAATTCTGTAAAAAACAGATGAACAGACACTTGTCCTTATACAGTAAGCACTTTCCAGAAAAAAACAAAAAGTCTTTCATCATCCCAAGAGGTCCTTTACTCAGATGGCCTTATAACAAAACAAAAAGTGAAGCTAGTCAGCCTCTACCAGCCTCTACCAAATATAGGGAGGCCTAACCTGAGAAAAGACTCACCAGGACAGAAAAGGTGAGGCCATGGAAGCAGAGAGCTCTAAGGACCTAAGTGAGTACTGCATACCAGGTCCCAGAATTACCAATTTCTTTCACAAGTGATTTTTCTTCAGGTCTGACTTCTGGACACAATTTTTATCAATGTAAATATTAAACAGAGAGGGGCTCTCTAAAAGAAAATGACAGTTACTTGGGAATGAGGCATTTCAATGGAAATATGTGTGCCATAGTAAACCAGGTCATATTCAGGGAAGTAAAGGAAAACGGCAGTTTTTAAGGGAAACAGGAAAGAGGCTATAGAACTGCTTCTGAGTGATACGGTTTGGCTGTGTCCCCACCCAAGTCTCATCTTGAATTGTAACTCCCACAATCCCCATATGTCGTGAGAGAAACCTGGTGGGAGGTGACTGAATTATATTGGGGGGTGGGGGTCTTTCTTGCACTGTTCCCGTGATAGTGAATGGGTCTCATGAGATCTGATGGTTTTAAAAAACAGAGGTTTCTCTGCACAAGCTCTCTTTGCCTGCCACCATCCATGTAAGATGTGACTTGCTCCTCCTTGCCTTCAACCATGATTATGAGGCCTCCTTAGCCATGTGGAATTGTGAGTCCAATTAAACTTCTTTCTTTTGTAAATTACCCAGTCTTGGGTGTGTCTTTATCATCAGTATGAAAATGGACTAACACACTGAGATTATTATCATTAGCTACAAGGACGAATAACAAGGGTGACACCAGTGTAGACTTGGAGAGGAAATTGCTGGGAAGATGCCCAAACAGAACTATTTTTTGTGTAAAGTTGAGATAGTCTTTGTGCAAGGTTGTGGTTTCTGCAGAGTCTGTTGTGATAGTTATCAGGCATTAATGCATGAGAACCCTCTCTTTATGGCCTTTCTCACCTCTGTTCATCAGGATTTTTTTTTTTAAACACAAGTGACTTCATTCTGATTCTAACAACTTCTGCAACACCAAGACCATTTTTACAAAGGGAAAAGGAACATTTGTCTGTGCTGGCCAAGCCTTCACTACATGCAAAGCTTTCAAATCCCAGGCAAGAACTGGATCTGGAGGCAGAACAAAAAAGCGAAGGAACGAATTTCTAATTTAAATGAGAATAATGGCTGCTTTTTCTCAGAGCTTATCAACATTTCTGTGTCTCAAAATAGGTTTCTTCCTGGTATTTAATGTAATAATGATATGAGAGTTTAACTTCATATTTTTAGGATCATTAGAAATCTTCCAAATGAATTGACATTTTCACTGGTTTTACATTTTTGCCAACTATTTTCCAAAATTGGTATGACCAATGAGCCAGTTCCCAAAAGATCTATGTGTGTGCATACAATTCCACATTTATATTTCTACAAATTTATTTAACAAATATTTATCATGTGGAGTATCATGAAGAGTACTCACAATTTAGAGAACCTAAAATTTGGTGGTAGGAATAAGACATAATGTGAAGAAGGTCTTTTGATTCTGTAATGCAAAATTGCTTATAAATGTGAGGAAAATGTTAAACAACCATAGCAGAGAGAACATGATTAGCAGTGGGGAGACAATGGCAGGTACTGCAAAGCTTAGGAAGAGCAGCTTCATGGGCAGGTGCCACTCAGAGAGGGCTGTGTTTCATGAAGTCAGTGCCAGAGGGAGGTCAGAGCATGAAGGAGAACCCCAATGGACCAGCCAGGAGCCAAACAGCCCTGCAGGAAGAGTTCATCTTTAATGGGAGGAGTGTGGAAGGCAGGACTAGATGGGAAAAATTCCAGCAGGCAGGCAACACAAGTCCCAGAAAAAAAAGGTGGTGACAAAGTAGACTGCTTGTTGGTTAGAAGTGACCGTTCAGAGGCACCCAGATTCAAAATCAGTGCCCTGAGGCCTCCGAAAATAGAGCTGAGAAGAGCAAGTTATTGCAGAACCAAGGCATGGGGCATGTTTCCAAGAGGGATCTGCACAGGTGCACTCGACTGGAGCACAGTTACTGAAAGAGATGGTACATTTGAGAACATGTGGCCCAAACACTACAATAAGGGCTCGAGATAAGAGCAGAACCTGCCTTCAGTGTAGACCTCACATTAGATCCCTAACCCAAGGCCCTTAATCTCCTCTTAAATACTTCTGGAAGGACAAAGAAGAGATGTCAGAGCCAGAAATGGGTCAGGGAACTGAGGAGGTAGCCAAGTCCATGGTGCTGGTAGATGGTCAGGACCCAGGTATATCAAGAACATGATAGATGACACCCCAAACACTCAGCCCATGGGAAGAGAAAGAGCACTTCAACTCTCATTTTAAATGTTTTTTTCTTTATTTTTAGGTTTAAAAATTATGTGGAAATATTGCTTACCCTAATTTCCTAAAGCGTTAATAAGGAAAATTATTAATCACATTTATTGTTCATTCTGATAGGGTTTCAAACTTTGTACGATACACATATGCAGACCGTGAAAGGGTTAGTGAGAAAGTCCTGCATGCACTTTTGTGTTTCCTTTCATGCAGTTATTCTAAAGCTGTCTTCATCCACTACACCTGGCAGCCCTGCAGAGCACAGTTCTAAAGTGAGCAGTGTTCTAATCTACTTCACCAGTTTCGTTAACATGCTCACCTGATCCACAGCAGGCGCTGGGATTGTTGTTGGAGATGCTCACTCACATCAGCTTTGAATGGTTCATCTCAAGTATGCAAAGCAGTTATCATAAGTCAAAGGACAACAAATTAGAAAATTAGAATGGGTACCACATGTAATCAGGGTGTTGTTCAATTACTATCTCATTGCATGATGCAATGCTAGGTTTGTCCACTCACAGGAATACTGTGTGTCAGGTTCTCTTTCTGTCCTATGTATGTGTGTGTATCTGTGTGTGCATGTGTATGTGTGTATATGGGTATGTATATGTGTATGTGCACATGTGTACATGCCTTGAATGTGCACATGTGAGTATGTGTATATGCACATGTGTCTTTGTGTTTATACATGACTCCCAAATTGGTCCTGTGAGGTTGGCGTTTTTCATCCACGCCATTGTGATTTTGAAATGTTAGGTGAATATCCTGCCATTAGCAACTGACAGAGACAATTTGAACCCACACCTGCTTGATCTCAAATCCCATGTTCTAATTCCAGAAAGTGGCTGAGACTAACATGCTCCTGAGTATGGTGAAGAAGGGTGTGTAGGTCAGACACGCGCTCAGGATAAAACAGGGAAACCTTCAGGAAGAGTTAGCAGTTACCCTGCATCAAGAATCCCTGACATCCTGGAAAGACACAAAAGGCAGTTAGCCCAAGATCCAGAATGTGCTCACACCTCTTCAGCACTTCTAAGTCTGTGTGTCTGTTTGTGTGTGTCTGTGTGTGTGTGTGTCTGTGTGTCTGTGTGTATGTACTTGTTATGGTTAATGAATCACACACAATTTATTCCTGTTTGTAGATTTAGTTCTTTCAAACCCATGCTTTCATTCTTTTAATAAGTCTAAAAGTAAGATAACCCTTTAAGGGAAAAAAAGAAGTTTCTATGTTTGTGTGTGTGCACACATATGCAACATGTATGGTGAAGCAACAGAATATTTTGTCTGGCTTTATCCAGGTATAATTGATAAAAATTTTACATATTTATGGAATAAGATGTGATGACTTGATATACACGTACATTGTGAAATAATTACTACAATCAAGTTCATTACCATGATCACCTCACATAGTTGCCTTTTGTTTTTACAGTAAGAATCCTTAAGATCTAGTCTCCAAGCAAATTTCAAGTATACAGTAGAGCATTATTACTCATAGTTGCCACATAATTGTACCTGAGATCTCCAGAATTTACTCACTTTGTAACTGACCATTTGTACCTTTGACCAGTATTTCTCCATTTCCCTCCCCCACCGCCTCAGCTCCTGACAACCACTGTTCTGCTCTGTTTCTATGAGTCAACTTTTCTAGGTTCCACATATAGGTGAGATCATAGGGTATTTGTCTTTCTGTGTCTGGGTTATTTCACTTAGTGTAATGTCCTCCAGGTTCATCCATGCTGTTGAAAAAGGCAGAATTCCCTTTTTTAATAGCCAAGTGATATTCAATTGTGTATATGTCTACACCACATTTTGATGACCCATTCAGCTATCAACAGAAATTCAGGTTATTTTCATATATTGGATATTATTAATAATGCTGCCTCGAACCGGGGGACGAAGATATCTCTGCAAAGCACTGATGTCATTGCCATATTGGGTATATGCCCAGAAGTGAGATTGCTGGGTCACCTGACAGTTCTATTTTCAGTTTTTTTGAGGAATCACCATGCTATCTATTCTTTAAGAGCTGTACCAATTTACATTCCCATCAATGGTGCACAAGAGTTCCTTTTTCTCCACACCCTTTCTAACACTTGTTATGTCTCCAATTTTTGATAATAGCTTTCTTAACAGGTGTGAGGTGATACATAATTGTGTGCTTTTTACTGCATCTCACTGATGATGATGTTGAGCCCCTTTTCATATACCCATTGTTCATTTGTATGTCTCTTGAAAAATGTCTATTCAGGTCGTTTATCTATTCCTTTGCTACTGAGTTGCATAGTTGCTTATGTATTTTGGATATTAACCTCTTATCAGATATATGGATTACAAATAGTTTCTCTCATTCTATAAATTCCTTTTCATTTTATTGAATGTTTCCTTTGCTGTGCAGAAGTTTTTAGTTTGATGTAATCCCATTTGTTTATTTTTGCCTTTGTTACCTATGCTTTTGAGGTCTTATACAAAATAATTCTTGCCCAGGCCAATGTCATGAAGCATATCCTCATATTCTCCATGTTTTCTTTTAGTAGTTTTGTAGTTTCAGGTCTTACATTTATCTTTAGTTCATTTTTAGTTGATTTTTGCATACAGTGACATAGGAATCCAGTTTCATTCTTCTGCATATGGATATCCAAATTTCCCAGCACCATGTACTGAAGACATTCTCCTTTCCCCAACTGTGTTCTTGTAGTCTTTGTCAAAAATCAATTGCCTATAAATGCATGGATTTATTTCTGGGCTCTCTATTTATTTTCATTGGTTTATGTGTCTGTTTTTATGACAAAACCATGCAGTTTTGGTTACCATAACTTTGTAGTATGTTTTGAAATCAGGTAGTGTGAAGCCTCCAGTTTTGTTTTTTGGGTTTGTTTCTGATTGTTTGTTTTGTTTTTTGTTTTTTTCCTCAAGATTGCTTTTGATACAGACAAGAGGCAGGGAAATACTAGGAAGAAAAGGGTGGGGTCCCTGACAAGGGTTCCACCCTCAGGCCTGGACCCATGGCCCTAAATGAGAACTTCACATCCCTGTTTTCCTGCCTGAATGCTGCCTTTTGGCCTGCCACATCCCCTATCCTGTGCCCCATAAGAACCGCAGACCCCAGACACAGGACACACACACACAGAAGACAGAAGTGTCTGAACATTGAGAGAAGAAGCAGCTGGACATCACAAACTGCTCAAAGAGTTTGCCCAGGGATGGTCCAAGAGGAGATCAGCCCAGAACAGCCAAACTCCAGGGGAAGACTGCCTTCCCACTCCATCCCCTTTCCAACTCCCCCTCCTGCTGAAAGCCACTTCCACCATTCAATAAAGTCTCCACACTGACTGTCCTTCAAGTCCATGTGACCTCATTCCTCTTGGGCACTGAACAAGAATTAGGGACGCACTGGGTGTGGGAACCCAAAAAGGCTGTCACACTGGCCTTTTGCCCTCGCTGGTGGAGGGTAGCCACCCCATGCCACAAGGCAAAAGGCCCACTGAGCTGGTAGCATGTCCTCTGGGGCTCCAGGTGTTGCCAGCACCCACTCCCAGACAGCAGAGCTGAAAGAGTATTGTAACGTGCTTGAATGCTGCCATGGGCTCACACAGGGCCTGCTCCTACCAGAGAGGAGCAACCGTCTGGTTCCAGCATTCATTCACTCTGGTTCCTACACTTGTCTGCTCGTGTGCTCCCACCTGTAAGAGATTTAGCACGGCAACTTAGTAAATGAATCACTCCCTTTGTGAGTCCCAGGAAGGGGTCAAGGGAACTCTCCCATCTCACTTTGGCTATTTAGGTCTTCTGTGAATTCGTATAAATTTTATGGTTTTATTTTCTATTTCTCTGAATCTGTAGATCACCTTGGATAGTATGGACATTTTAATAATATTAATTCTTCTAGTTGATAAACTTGGAATATCTTTCCATTTTTTATGTCCTCTTCCATTTCTTGAATCAGAATTTTATAGTTTTCAGTGAATAAATCATTCACCTCCTTTGTTAAATTTATTCCTAGGTATGTTGTTTTTGTAGCTGTTAAAAGTATGATTGTCTTCTTGATCTTTTTGAGATATTTCACTATTAACATATATATAAATATATATGCTACTAATTTTTATATGTTAATTTTGCATTCCACAACTATCCTGAATTTGTGTATTAGTTCTAATAGTATTTTGTTGGATTCATTAAGGTTTTCTAGATACAAGATCATGTCACCTAGATAGACAACTTAACTTCGTCCTTTCTGATTTGGATGCCTGTTGTTTCCCTATATCATGCCTAATTGCTCTGGCCAGGACTTTCAGTACTATGTTGGATAAAAGTGTTGAGAGTGAACACCCTTTTGTTGCTCCTGATCTTAAAGGAAAAGATTTCAGCTTTTAATCAATCATTGAGTATGATGCTAAATGTGTACAGTCTCTCTACACCTAATTTGTTGAGTTTTCATCATAAAAGGATGTTGAATTTTGTCAAATGCTTTTTCCACATCTATCAAGATGATTATGTGATTTCTTCATCACACTGTTACTGATTTGTGTATGTTGAACCATCCTTGCAACCCAGCAATAAATCTCATTTGATCATGACATATAATCTTTTTAATGTTCTGTTACATTTGATTTGCTAATATTTTATCAAAGACTTTTTCATCTGTGTTTATGAGAGTTATTGGCCTATTATTTTGTATTCTTGTAGTGTAATGTCTCTACCTGTTTAGGGTATGAGGCTAATCTTGGCCTCATAAAGTGAGTTTGAAAGCTTTCCTTCCTCTTCAATTTTTTGAATAGTTTGAGAAGGATTGGAATTAATGCCTGAGAGTTCACCCATGAGTCTGTCTTGTCCTATACTTACCTTTGTTAGGAGGTCATTTCTTTAAGTCAATCCCCTTACTTATTATTGACCTGTTCAGGTTTTCTATTTTTTTATGATTCAGTCTTCATAGGTTGTGTATTTCTAGAAATTTATTCATTTCTTCTAGGTTATCCCCTTTTTTGGCATATAATTGTTCATAGTAGTCTGTTTTGGTCCTTTGTATTTCTGTGGTATCAGTGGCAGTGCCTCTTATTTCGTTTATAATTTTATTTATTTGAGTTTTCTCTGTTTTTTCATGGTTTTTAATGGTTAAAGGCTTGTCAATTTTTATTTATCTTTTCAAAAAACCAAGTTTGAGTTTCATTCATGCTTTCTATTGTCTTTCTAGTCTCTATTTCATTTCTTTCTACTTTCATCTTTATCATTGCCTTCACTCTGCTGACATTGGGCTTAATTTATTCTTTTTCTAGTTTCTTGAGGTGTAAAGTTGTTTATATGAGGATCTTTATTTTTTCTTAATGTTGGCATTTATCACTTTAAAATTCCTTCTTAGAAAAGTTTTGGTTGTATCTTGTAAGTTTTAGTATGTTGTCTTTCCACTTTTGTTTATCTCAAAATACTTTTTAATTACCTTTTGATTTATTCTGACCCACTGATTATTCAGCAGCATATTGCTTAATTTCCATCTAGCTATAAATTTTTAGTCTCCTGTTATTTAGTTCTAGTTTCATAACATTGTGGTCTGAAAAGATAGTTGATATGATTTTAATATTCTAAATTTGTTAAGACATTTTTGTCACCCAACACATGATCTATTCTGAGGATATTATATATGCACCTGAAAAGAATGTATATTCTGCTGCTGTTGGATGGAATGTTCTATGTATTCTGTTATGTCCTTTTGGACTATAATATTATCCAATTCCTCAATTTCCATATTGATTTTCTGCCTTGATAATCTCTCCATTGCTGAAAGTGGGTAGATATTAAAGTCCTTTATTATTATTACCTTACTATGTATTTTTCTCATCAATTTTCCTAATTTTGCTTTTTCTTTAGATGCTTCCATGTTGAGTGCATATATATTTACAATTGTTATATTCTTTTGAAAAAGTGACCCCTTTCTCGTTATACAGTGACCTTCTTTTTATCTTGTAACAGATTTTTGACTTAAAGTCTGCTTCATTTGATAAAGTATAATCATCTACACTCTCTTTTGGTTATCATTTGTATGAAATATATTTTTTCATCTCTTCATTCTCAGCCTTTATGTGTTTTTAAAAGCAGAGTCAGTGCCCTGTAGGCAAGCTGTTGTTGGATTCTTTTTCCATTCCACTACTCTTGTGTTTTTTGATTGGATAGTTTAACCAATTTACATTTAAAGTAATTATTGAGAAGTGAGGACTTACTATTGCCATTTTATTGATTGTTTTTCACTGTTTTGTAGTTCCTGTGTTTGTTTCTTTCTCTCTGGCTATCTTCTTTTATGATAGGCTGATTTTTTTTTTTTTTTTTTTTTTTGTAGTGGAATGAGTTGATTCCTTTCTCTTTATCTTTTGTGTATCTACTAAATATTTTGCTTTGTGGTTACCATTAGGTTTACATAAAACATCTTAGAGTTGTAACAGTATATTTTAAGCTAATAACAACTTAAATCACATACAAAAACTGTAGTTTTTCTCTCACTCCCACCACATTTATGCTATTTATGATATCCTTTATATCTTTTTATATTGTACATTCATTAACAAATGATTGTAGCTATAGCTCCTTAAATATTTGAGTCTCTAACTGTTATATTAAAGTTAAAATTTACATACTACTATGACAGTATTAGAGCATTTTGAATTTGGCTATATATTTACCTTTACCAGTGAGTTTTATACTTTCTTATGTTTTCATGTTTTCATTAGTGTCCGTTTGTTTCTACTCGAGAAACTTTCTTTAGCATTTCTTGTAAGACACATCTAGAAGTGATGAACTTCTACTTTTGTTTGTCTGAATAGCTCCTTAGCTCTTCCTCACTTCTAAAGGACAGCTTTGCAGGTGCAGTATTCTTGGCTGCCAGTTGTTCTATTAATTTTAGAACTTTGAATATATTATCTTACACCTTCCTGGCCTGCAG
Source organism: Macaca fascicularis (assembly GCF_037993035.2). NCBI lineage: Eukaryota > Metazoa > Chordata > Mammalia > Primates > Cercopithecidae > Macaca > Macaca fascicularis. Next base: position 4,575,557 of record NC_088392.1, on the reverse strand, counting down.
AGAAATCCACTGATAGAATTATGGCCACTGCCTTGTGTGTAACAACTAACTCTTTTCTTGCTGCTTTCAAAATTCTCTTTGTCAATTTTGACAATTTGATTAGAGTGTGTTCCAGGGCCATCTTCTCTGCATTGATCTTGTTTGGGGTCCTGGGAGCTTCATAATTCTTGGTATTCATATAACTCCCAATATTTGGGAAGTTTTCAGCCATTATTTGTTTAAATAAGTTTTCTGCTCCTTTCTTTCTCCCTTCTCATTCAGTAACTCCTATAATGGATATTTTTTGCTTATTTGATGGTGTTCCATAGATCTCATATGTTTTATTTATTCTCTTTCATTCTTTTTTCTTTTTGTCCCTCTAGCTGGCCAATTTCAGATGATCTGTCTTTAAGTTCACTGATTCTTTCTTCTGCATGATTAAATCTGCAGTTAAAACTCTCTATTCATTTTTCAGTTTTTTTGTTGTCCATTTTAGCTCCAGAATTTCTCTTTTGTTCTTTCTTATTGTTTATATTTCTTTATTAAACTTCTCAGTTTATTCATGCATTGTTTTTCAGATTTCATTTATTTGTTTGCCTGTATTCTGTTACATATCATTGAACTTCATTAGATGATTGTTTTGAATTTTTTGTCAGGCAATTTATAGATTTCTATTTCTTTACGGTTGATTGCTGGAGCTTTATTAGTTTACTTTATGGTGTCATGTTGGCCTGACTGTTTATAATCCATGTATTCTTGCACCTATGTCTTTGCTTTTGAAGAAAGAAACACTCTTCTCATCTTCACAGACTATTTTTGGCAGGTAAAGATCCCCAAGCTGATGGAATTGCCTCTGAAATTGCAGTCAAGTGGGGTTGGAGCTAGGTCTTGTGGTTGTTCCTAGGTCTACCTTGTATTTTGTAGTTGGCATGCCTTTACTGGATTCTGTCTGGCTCCTGAGTGGACTGGACTGCTTCCAGGACTTTGGTCAGTAGAGCTGGCACTGGGACAAGGATCTGTTTTCAGACCTACTGTTGGGTCCACAGACAGCGGGTCTGCTATTAGCTGTGTGGATGGGTGTGGATCCTGCTTATCCATGGGGTGATTCAAACCAGGTCACTAGGTGGGCCACTGGACGAGTAGCACTGGCCCCAGGCTGTGGTTAAGAGGGACTGGAACTGAGGCAAAAGGCCATTTTAGGATGTAAACTCAGTCCAAAATTGGTGGGCCTTTCCTTCATGGGCATGGACATGCAAGTCTCCTGCTTGGTCCCCCTGTTAGCAGGACTGCTCCAAGACTGTGGCAAATGGGGATTGGAGCCAAACTAAAGGGCTGTTTCAGAATCCAGTCAGATAGCCTGTCTCTAGGGGCACAGAAAAGTGTGTCTTCTGTCAGGTTATTGGGTGGACAGGACTCCTCCAAGACCATGGCTGGAAGGCCTAGAGCTGATTCATGAACCACTTCAGAGTTTATAACTGGGAATGAGATCAGTGGGCTTATTACCAGAGGCACAGGTAAGTGTGACTCCTCCTAGGTCCCTTGGTGAATGATGCTGGTGGAAGACCAAGGTCAAATGGGGCTCTAGCTAAGTCCACAAGGACATACAATGTTTCAAAGTCTGCATATTGGACCATAGACGTGAATTTGCCACATGGGCACAGAAATGCCTTCTCAAAACAGCCCTCCTTGGTTGTGGACTCTGTAGGGATTTCAAAACCTCCAGTCTGGATCTCAAAGCTCCCACAAAGACATTTTTGTCCATTTGGATAGCTGCCAAATTACTGTTTCTGTGGGGGGATATGAACAGAGAACTTTCTGTTCCGCTGTCTTACTGATGTCAATCTCCACAAAAGAATACTCTTAATATTTAAAGAGTCGTTACAAAACAATGAGAAAACTTTGAATACAAAATACAACAGAAAAGTGTAAGTTAACAGACAATTCTTTCACATATATGCAAATAAACATATAGTAAACTCATGAAAAAATAAGCCTCACTAAAATCAAGGAGGGAAAATATGATGAAATATCACTTTTTATTTAACAAACTGGAGTTATGAGTGACTTTTATTTGTTCATCATATTTTATTTCTCTAACCTATTTCTGTATGTTTCAAAGTTTCCATAGTGACCGTATTATTATTGTTGTCATCAGGGGAAAAAATGGCGTCACTTTAGGGAAGTGTTTTAAAGGAGGTAACACTGTAGGTGCTACAAGATAAACTTATAAAACACTGTAGATCAACATGATATTTCCTGAATCCCCGTGTTCAAGTGAAAAAAGAAGAAAGAAGTAAGCCACATCTCTATTAGTGCTATCTGAACACAAAGTGCTTCTTGGTGTGTCAATTCCAACATTTCTTTAAAATTGCCAGAATTAGAGTCACAAGAGATTCTGTAACTGTAAACAGAGATTTTTTTTTTTTTACCTGTACTTTCAGTGTTGTCAGGACAATAATTTTCCACCGTCTTTCCTCAAAGAGTTTAACTTTAAATCTCCTATGGCCACCAAGATCACAGTCAAGGTTACAAAATCCAAGTATTCTGGGCTGAACACTCTTACAAGCATCCTATTTCTTCCTGGAACTTTGCCATAAGCAGAAGCCAAGGCTCAAGCAAGATTTCCTGCCTTCACCCAAAATTTCCAGGCTCTTTTGAGTTGAATTCCTATGTTGCAGCTTTTTACTTAAAAATAGTTTGATGCAACTGAATGAATTCTAAAACCTACTTGTAGGAGGAAAATGAGAGTGGGAGAGAAAGAGGAAGAGGAAAAGGAGAGAGAGAAGAAAAAAAGAAGAGAGATACTTTAGCCACTGGGTTCAACCCAACTTCTTTATCCACCCACCCACTCCCAGAGTAAACACATTGCTATCTTTTTCAGAGAGAAATTTCCATGTACCAATGTCAAAGCTTTGAGAACTTAACCTCTAGACAATAATTGTGTCTTAAAGCAGATAACTTGGAAAATCTATGAGACTCTTCTAATCCCACAAAAGTTACAAAAGCTAGTGTGTTTCTTCAGGTCTGTGACTGAGTAGACATATATTTATTTCCCAAAACATTCAGCATAGTGAGCTTAAGGAAGTTTTCATGTTTAACACAGTGCCCTACCAAGAATTAAATATTCCTTAATACAAATCCCTGAAAAAGTAGAAATGTGTATAGTGTTCCGTTTACAGCCCTTAAATATAACCTAATTAATTTGTGACCAGTAGTTCCTATCTGCATCCTTATCAAAATCAAAAAGTATTATAAATTTTTTATTCTCCCTAGGTTTTAAAATCATTTAGAAAGAAGGAAAAAAGATGAAAGAAAGGAGTAAAGGAAGATAGAAAAAAATGAAAAGGAGATAATGAGAGATAGACAGAAATACTCCCCAAATTGAGGGAGGAGAGCTTCCCTACACAATCGCTTCTGTAGCAAGTGCTTGCTTATCCTACCGTGTAATTTGATGATATGCTCTTCTGTCCTTTGATACTCCATAAGATCTTGAGAGAGACTCAAAAATAAGGGATGGAACTTCTCTATTGAATTCAAGACCTTTTCTACAAACATTTATGAACAAAGTCTCCAGTTTATCAAATAAATTACCAGTAATATTTTCCAAGACAATCTCCAAATCTTGCCTTAAAATAAACTCTTATAAGCAATATTACGGGAACAATATATGTAAAGGTTTTTAAAGCTGTTATTATATACTGATACATTTTCATCCAGAAGCATTTTATCTATCTACAGTCCTACCATTGCATTTCCCCCTTGGTCAATATTAACAGTATCTTATCTTTGAGATGCTATGTCATCATATTTTGAGGCAATATTTATTTGTATATTTTTTAGAATGTCATTGTTCTTCTTCAAGAGTTGAATTTTATGTGATTTAACTTAATCTGAAGTAACTTCCAAGAGGATTAATTCCCAGTGTTATAATGGGTAGCAGTGTCAAAATATGATTCACTAAAATGAAATGTTTCTGGAAATTTTGGCTGCAAGTTGAGTCCTAGAAGTCACACCGAAAAGAGACTTGAATAGCTCCATCAATTTCATGTTAATGATTTGCAAATGGGGTTGTTTTAATAAAGCTTATAATAAAAGACAAAACATAATTCTGGATTAAAAATAATCTACCACATATTTAATTCTATGAAAATTACATTTAACTTTCAGTGCACCTGAATGCTTTAAATTTTTCCATATTCCAATATTATTCACTTCCCTAATTTAGTAAGTCTGCCACAATGAATCAAATTATTTGTTCCTGGTTATTTGTGCTGTTGTATAGTTGATGCCTCTTCTGCTTTGGTTCACCCATCACAGTCTTAAATCCAGAGTCTTTGTCTTCCTGGTGCTATTTCTGCACTCCCTCAGTACTGTCATGGCTTATGGTCCACCTAAATATGAGGTAGCCATTTAGAATTCTTAACTACAAGAAATTCAGGAAAAAAATATTCTAAAGATCTTTCAACTTAATATGCTCAATACTGAATTTATCTTTTAATACCTGACTACCCACCTTTTACTAGTCCATCAGTGCTGACGACCCCTGTTAATAAAGCACTGACAGTTCACCCAATTCCCTCTTTTCTTGCCTCTCAAATCACACTCATTTTCGTCATTTCTGACCCACTGTCTACATCATGACCAAATTGCTTTTATTTGTTTCCTTCTCTCATTATTTTAGAAAGGACACTCTTATTTACTCTTATGTCTGAAACTCCCTTTCCCCACCCAGAGACACGAGAAAGCATAAGTGAAGGGGATCTCCCCATGACAATCAGCCAGAAACTCTCCTCACCTACTTAGAGGCACCAGGTGGGCCAGCCTGAGGATGCCCCTTCTTCCCCCTCAGGAAGCACTAGCAGGAACTAATCTGAGCCCCAGAAATACAAGACAAACCACACAGGCCAAAATGGCATCACAGAGGCTATGAAAATTAAGTTCTCACTGGAACCAGAGCCTGAAAAGTAGGCTAAACCATACATGCAAAACCTAAATAAAGTGACTCCATTAAAAAATAAAATATTTTAAAGGGACTCAGAGACTCCTAACATAATAGTCAACAGTCCAGGATATAATAAAAAAATCACCTGCTTATTATACCAAGAAAAAAAAAACTACAGGTTGAAAGTGAAAAGTCAATCTGTTGATGCTAACACCAAGATCAATCAAGATGAAACATCCATCATAAAAAATGTTTCAATAAACAATTACAGTATCTCTTAAGAACAACCTCAGCAAAGAAGTAGAAGTCATAAAAAAGAACCAGAGGGAAAAATAGAACTGAAAAGCACAACAATAAAATGTTTTACATAGTAGAGTGAAGACAGAAGATAGAATCAGTGAACAGGATTGATCAATAATTTTTAATAAACTTACTCAGGCTGACCAACAGAGAGAAGATAGAGTAAAAAAAAATGAACAGAAATTCAGGGCCTTAGGGCCAATAACAAAATATCCAACATTTTTATCACATCCTCATAGAGGCGGAAGAAAAAACCTGTGGATCTGAAAGAATATCCAAGGACATAATGGATAAAAACTTCCTGAATTTGGTGGATACTCTCAACCTACAGATTCAAGAAACTGAATAAAACCCCCATAAGATGACCCCAAATCAATCCACGCCCAGTCACATTATAATTAAATTGCTGAACACTAAGGACAAAGCAAAACACATAAAATTAATCAGAAAGAAGTGACACGTGGCCTATAGGTGAGTGTTGTGGCTGTGAATGTTAGTTCTTCCAACACTGATGTGGAAACTTCATCCCCAGTGCAGCAGTATTGAGAGGTGGGGCCTTTAAGAGGCAACTGGGTCATGAAGACTCTGCCCTCATGCACGGATTAATCCAGTGATGGATTAATAGATTAGCATTTTAGTGCATTAATGTGTTATTATGAGAGTGGGGCTGGGGGCTTTATAAGAATGAGAACTGAGCACAATCAACCCCTTCGCCATGTGATGCCTCCCGCTGCCTTGGGACTCTGAAGAGACTCCCCAGCAGCAAGAAGGCCCTCGTCAGATTTTGCCCCTCTACCTTGGACTTCTCAGTCTCCAAAACTATAAGAAATACTTTTTTTCCTTTAACTTACCCAGTTTCAGGAATTCTGTTATAAGAAATAAAAAAAAGGACTAAGGCAGAGAATACAAGTTCAAATTACAACAGATTTCCCAGTAGAAATCATAGAGGCCAAAGGGAAGTGGCATAACACTGTTCAAGGCTGAAAGAGAAATGTCAACATGTAAAACTAAGTATAAACATTCTTAGAGCTACCTGGGAGGCAGATACAGGAAGATCACTTGAGCCTAGGAGTTCACAACCAGCTTGGGGAACACAGTGAAATCCCAACTCAATAATAGCAATAATAATAAAGAAAAAAGGGGAAAGGAAGTTCTGACTATCAGATACACCATTCAAACACGAATAAAGTTCATCTTTCAAACAGAAAGAAAATGTTAAAAAGAAGGAATTTTGAGGTATCAGAAGGAAAGAACAAGGTAAAAAGCAAAAGTATGGGAGTATGTAACAGACTATCCTTTTTCTCATGAGTTTTCTAAATAATATATGACGGGTTAAACAAAGATTATAACACAATCTGACACTCAAGAAAATGATATTTAAATGTGGAGAAGGTAAAGAGACATAAATAAAAGTAAAGTGTCCTCATCTCATACGAAGTAGTAAAATGTTAATACCAGTAAACTGTGATGTCACACATATATATTCTAACATTCAGAGCAATCCCAAGAAATCTATACAGAGGGATACCCTCAAAGATACTATAAACAAATCAAGATTTAATTCTAGAAGGTATTTAAGTAATGCACAGGAAGGCAAGAAAATAGGACTTGATGGACAAAAAAGGAAATGAACGGAATATAAAATTACAAAATGGCAAATCTAAATTTTATTATACCAATAATTACTCTAAATGTAAATGTTCTAAACATAACAAGCAAAAGGCAGAGCTTGACACGGTGGATAAAAAACATAGGACCCGAATATATGTTACTTAAAAGAATTTCATTTAAAATTCAAATGCATAGATTAAAAGGATAGAATAAGATAAATCATGCAAACAAACATTTACCCAAGAAAAGCAGGAATCATTATATTAAGATCAGATAAAGTAAACTTCAGAGAAGAGAAAATTACTATTGACAAAGAGGCAATTTACAAAATGATAAAAGCATAAATCCACCAAAAAAATAATAATCCTAAATGTGTATGCACCAAACAACAGAGCCTCAAAACATATGAAGCAGAACCTGATATAATTGAAAGGAAAAATAGACTACTCCACAATTTAGTTGGGGACCTCAATACCACATTCTATGCAAATGATAGAACTACTAGATAGAAAATCCGCATGGATATAAATCTAAGTGATACAATCAACCAGTAGGACACATATAGATGACTCCAGTCAACAACAGCAGAATACATGGTCTTTGTATGCTTTGTTCTGTTTTGTTCTGCTTTGTTTTCAAGCACCCATGGAATAGTTATCAAGAAAATGAAAAATATATATATATATATCCTAATATGCTAGACCATAAAATAAAACATAATGAATTGAAATAATGGAGTGCATTTTCTTTTTTTTTCTTTTTTTTTTTTTTTAATTTTGAAACAGAATCTCACTCTGTCACCCAGCCTGGAGTGCAGTGGCAGGATCTCAGCTCACTGCAAGTTCCACCTCCCAGGTTCATGCCATTCTCCTGCCTCAGCCTCCCGAGTAGCTGGGACTACAGGCGCCCGCCACCATGCCCGGCTAGTATTTTATATTTTCAGTAGAGACGGGTTTTCGCTGCATTAGCCAGGATGGTCTCGATCTCCTGACCTCATGAGCCCCCTGCCTCAACATTTTCTGATCATATAAAATTCCATTCATAATTGTTTAATACTCTCAGACTTATATCTATGCTCTCAGACTTACATCTAACATCATACTTAATGAAAAAAGGCTCAATAATATTCTTCTAAGATCAAGGACAAGGCAAGAATGTCCACTCTCACCACTCTTATTCAACACAGAACTGGGAATTCTGGTAACTGCAATAAGGCAAGAAAAAAATACATAAAAAGCACATCAATTAAAAAGGATGAAGAAAACTAGCCCTATTTACAAATTACATTATTTTCTACATAGGTAATTTCAAAGAATATACAAGAAAACACCTAGAACTGAAAGCTGAGTTCACCAAGCCTGCAAGGTTCAATTTCAATAAACAAAATCAATCATATTTTGAAATATTAACAATAAGCATATGAAAATCAGAATTAAAAACCTAGTATCACCTTGCAATTAAGCCAAATAAAATGATATATTTAAGTAAAATCTTAAGAAAACACATACGGGCTCCACATACTAAAAACTTCTAAATACATGTGAAAGAAACAGAAGAAGACCTAAGCAAATGGAGCCCTCATGTTCTACAAGAATCAACATAATAAGATGTCAGTTCTCCTCAGTTTGATCTATAGCTTTAATGCAATTTCTATCAAAATCCCAGCAAGGTTTTGTGTGGACACACACAAGTCTGTTCTAAAATTTATATGAAAAAGTACAGGCTCTAGAATAGCTAAAGCAATCTTGAAAAAGAAAATAATATAGGAGTAATTGCCCTTCACAGTATTTTTGGTAACTTTTCCCAATATTAAGTCTTCCTCTACAGCTACAGCAGTCAAGGCAGCACAGAACTGGCAGAGGGATAAACAGATAGTGAAAAAGCAGAAAACTCAGATGCACACAAACATACCCAATGATTTTTGACAAAGGTGCAAAAGTAATTCATTGAAAAAAGTATAGCTTTTTTAACAAATCGTGTTAAAACAATTGGACAACCATAGGCAAAAAAATAAATAAATAAATAAGCCTCAATGTAAACTTCATACAATAACTAAACCACCTCCAATAGATCATAGACTCAAAAGTAAAACATAAAACTATAACTCTTAGAAAAATAATAGGCAGAAATTTCCAGGATCTAAGACTAGGTGAAAAGTTCTTTGACCTAACACCAGAAGTACAATTCATAAAAGGAAATATTGACAATTCATAAAAGGAAATATTGACAAATCAAAATGTTAAAATGTTTGCTCCATGAAAGATATTGTTAAGTGAATAAAGAAAATAACGTACAGGCTTGGAGTAAATATTTGCAAACCACATATCTTTTCAATGTCTAGTATATACAGCATCTCAAAACTCAAAAGTAAGGAAAAACAACGTAAATTGAAAATGGGCAAAAGTCGTGAACAGACATTTCATCCCAGAGGATATGCAGATGGCAGATAAGCACTTGAAAAGATTTTCAGCCTCAGGAGCCATTAGGGAAATGCAAATTGAAACCACCATGAGCAATTTCTACACCATATCGGAATGGCTAAAAGAGAAAAGAGTGAAAACACCAAGGACACAAAAAAAACCCTGATCAGTTATACATTGCTGGTGGAAATGTAAAACATAGACACCCTCTGAAAAACAGTTTGGCAGTTTCTGACAACACTAAACATACAATGTTTAGTGTATGTTTTACTATGTTGCCCGGCAATTATACTTTTTGGCATTTGTCCCAGAGAAATAAAAATTTGTTCATGCACAAACCTCTACAGGAATATTTATAACTCAGATACCCTTCAGTGAATGGATGGTTCTGCAAACTGCAGTGCATCCATACCATGAAATACTACTCAGTCATGAAAAATGAATGAATTATTGATACATGCAACAACTTAGATGAATCTTCAGGAAATTTTGTTGGGAGTGAAAAGCCCATTGAAAAGGTTACAGGCTGGGCGCGGTGGCTCAAGCCTGTAATCCCAGCACTTTGGGAGGCCGAGACGGGCGGATCACTAGGTCAGGAGATCGAGACCATCCTGGCTAACACGGTGAAACCCTGTCTCTACTAAAAAATACAAAAAACTAGCCGGGCGAGGTGGCAGGCGCCTGTAGTCCCAGCTACTCCGGAGGCTGAGGCAGGAGAATGGCGTAAACCCGGGAGGCGGAGTTTGCAGTGAGCTGAGATCCAGCCACTGCACCCCAGCCTGGGCGACAGAGCCAGACTCCGTCTCAAAAAAAAAAAAAAAGAAAAGGTTACAAACAGCATGATTTCATTTATATAGCGTTCTTGAAATGGCAAAATTATAGAAATAGAGGGAAGATTAGTAATTGGCAGGAGTTAGGGATGCCAGGGGAGAGGGGCTGCAGTGAAGTAGGTTTGGTTGGAAAAGGGCGACATGAGGGAGCCTTCTGGTGATGGAACTGTTCTGTAGTTTGCCTGTGGTGATAGATACACGAACCTACACATGACAAAATTGCATAGAACTAAACACGCACACACACCACACACAAATGAGTACAAGTGAAACTGAGAAATCAGATTAAGGTCTGTGGATTGTGTGAATATCAATATCCTTGCTGTGATATTGTCCTATGGTTTTGCAAGATTTGGGAATTTGGAAAAACTGCATGATGAGTACAAAGGATCGCTACGTTATTTCTCACAGCTGCATGTGCATCTACTGCTTTTGTAAAACAAATAATTTGTTAAAAAGATATTGCAAAAGGGAAGAAATGAAGAGAAAATTAAGAAATTGCCAGTAGGATTAGAGAATTAGAGACGGTTCAAGTAATAGAAAGAAGGCAATATCGTTAGGTCTTAATGGATTTGGACATGGGGACTAAAAGGGAGAGAGAATTGAGGATGAAGCCCAAGTTTCACAGCCCCAGAAATGGCTGTCCGCAGGTGCCGCTAACCAAGAAAGAATAGCCTGAACACACTGGACAGGGGCTGTGCATTCAGCTGGCAACTGTAGGACAGTGTTTTGAACCCACATTTCTCTATCACTGATGTGTCCCACAGACTCAAGAGGGAGAGAGGGACTAAAAGGGAGAGAGAATTGAGGATGAAGCCCAAGTTTCACAGCCCCAGAAATGGCTGTCCGCAGGTGCCGCTAACCAAGAAAGAATAGCCTGAACACACTGGACAGGGGCTGTGCATTCAGCTGGCAACTGTAGGACAGTGTTTTGAACCCACATTTCTCTATCACTGATGTGTCCCACAGACTCCATGAGTCAGCATAGCCACGATGGAAGGCGTGGTGCACAACAATTATTTCATCCCACTCCCTCACCTCCCATAACCCCTTCTGATCAATCTCCCAGTCCTGAACTCTCCTCCCCAATGCTTCTTTAATCTGCCGATGCCCGTGTCTGTTCAATCACGTGCACTCCCTCAGTTCCCACCAACGCCCGTCATGTAGGGTACTTCAAAGATTCCTGGCCATTCTCCTGATCTTCAGATTCAGCCCCTTTCAATCCATTATCCCAATGACAACTAGAGTGATCTTTCTAAAATGTAAATTTAACTGTTATCCCCATTGGCTTTAGGGAAAAATGGAAACTTCCTAGGTCAGCCTACAAGGAAAGTACTAACAGGAACCATTTTTGAAATGTGTGAGTCCCCCTGTATCTATTCCCCTTTCTTGAAGCACCCTAATTTCCTTTTAGGGAATTCCTCACTACATTGTGTGCATTTGGGGTAGGACATTAATCCAGGCACCTGCTCTTTTGCTGTGGAAGCTCAGGCGTCTCCTCCGGGCTCCACTGGCCAGATTCCAAACCTCACTGCCTGTATACATCAAAAGGGCAGCCACTTGGCTGAGGCAAACTTTGCCAGTCAGACTCTCTCGCTCCTAAAATGTGGAATCTATGGAACAAATGCAAGAAATGGAAACCTAGTGGATACCAACTCATTCACTCCACCCAGAAGCCCCAGGGGCCATCGGGCAATTCCTGCTACAAGACCCTCTGGAGCTGCCTGGTTTTTATCTTTCCCTTTCTTTAGTCTTCCCTTTAATCCTGGGAGCTTCCCTATATACTTACAGCAAATACCATTTGAGCTAAGTTAGTAAGAAGCAGTTGCTGGTGCTGGTGACCAGAGAACCCTAACTAATATCATAACCCCTGCCCCAGCCCTTGTAAAGTTCCACTGCCCTATTTCATGTTCACTCCCAGCACCACCTTCCCTCAAGTCTGTCTTGCCACTGTGCCAGACAGCTTGCAGCAGTTCTTGAATATCCTGGATTCTGCAAACACTATGGCTTATCCTTTCAGTCTCAGCTCAGATATCATCCTCTTTGGATAGTCTCACCCGACTAGCCCTCCCACTCCAATCTAACCTGGATTGTATATACTTCTCTTCCTATAACATCCTGTCATCATCGTCATGGCCATAGGAGACTGCGTAATTTCTCGCTTCCTCGTCAAAACCCAGCTGCCAAATAAGAAACCCTTGGGGTCAGGGACTGTGTATTGTGCACCACTGTTTTCCAGGGCCTATCCCAGTGTGGACACGGTGCACATTCGGCACGTATTTGTTAAATCCGTGTGTCAAGCAAGGAAGAAGGTGGGAATGTCCTATGTACAATTGGGCTATAGAAATCTGAGTTTCAGAAAAGTGTTCAGAGCCGGAGATCAATATTTAGGTGTCATCAGAGTCTGAAACTTAATAACACTCAAAAAACAGAAACAGAAGAAGGAGAGGGGCAGGGAGGGAGCAGGAAGAAGGAGAAGCCTTCCGAGAAGGGCCAAAGGGAGGCAGGGAGGGAGGGAAAGAAAGGGTAATACCTTCTAGAACAGCAACATATCAAGGACAGGCATGAGGGGAATGGTCTAAATGCCTGAGAAGAAACATGAGAAGACAGGGCAGGAAGAGAGCAGAGTGCAGAGCTCAGGGAAAGCTGGAGGAAGTCAGGCGTGTGTGACCCTTCAGATGCGCCCTGTGGGTAGAGAAGACTGGGTGTTTGCTTATGAGGAAAGCATTGCATTGGTAGGTTTGGTTGGTGGAGGCAGAAAGTGAGCTGAGGAGTGACAGTTCACTGTCAAGGACAGGAGAGAAAGAGGGCAAAGGTCATGGGGCTAACAGGGTTGTGGGGGTTTTCATAGGATGAGAAAACATTGAGGAAACTGAAATGCCGGGAGGAAGGAGCCAACGGAGGATGAGAAACTGAAAACAGAAAGAAAAGTAAAAGAGGATGGTATTACGAATGGAAAAAGATCCACAAAAAGATGGGAAGAAAATGGATTCATGCACAAATGAAATGGAGACGCTTCGCTGAAAAGAGAGAGTAAGAGGTGAGAGTGGACGTGGGTTGTTGAGGGGCACACACTTCCAGGCGTCAATGTTTCCTCTGTGTGATCAGTCATTTGTAGAAAGACTGATCTGGGGAAGGTGGCAATGCTTCAATAGATTGGCAAGGGGTTAAAGTTTCAGGGTGAGTAATGAAGATATTATTATTCAAGGAGATTTTTTAAAAGTTGCCAGGTGTCCCTGAAAGTTGAGCGAAAACGCTGCACCACTCAGCAGGGCTGGGTCGTTCTCTCCGGCAGACCCCAGAAGCCCAGACCCAGGCGTGCAGGCGGCAGAACGGATTCCGGAGCCCTCAGGATGAGCCAGCACAGGGGCGGGCGACACACTTTCTGGCCCCTCTTCTGTGTTTGTGAGGGATTCTGAGCTCTTGGATGTCAGCCAACGTCTAGCCAAACCCCCATTTTGCTGTATTTCTGATTCTACACAATCAGTTTCCGACAATGTTTCTAGTCTACTAACAAAGCTTATTCATTGCCCTAGCAGCAGAAAAGACTCCAAAATTCGAGTTCTCCATAATTCAGACCAAAGTCAGCACCATGGCAGGTGCGGGTAATTTGGCCAACTCGCTGGCCACGATTCCGCACGTTGTAATCCATCATCATTATGAGCTGCATTCACGTTTCTTTCTTTGGCATAACGTCTGAAATGCAAAGGGATTGTTAGGACAGAGAGAGATGAACCAACGAGATATCAAGACTCAAATATGTGCTTTGTTAGAAATGAAAATGGAAATATGATTCCAGAGGAAAAAGGACTTTGTCGCAACGTGGTCACACACTCCTTTCAAAACATGAAAAATAAATGCACCCTCAAGAAAAAGAAGAAAAATGAATCTGACAGATTCATTCTCTCCTATCTTGAGGTTTCTCCTCTGAGCCTATGCATCAAGGATCAGTCTGAACAAGCAAGGCCATGCCGTCAGGAAAGATAGCCCGCACTTGCATTGTTCCGAATGTGTCCTCTCTTGGACAGTCAGTGCTTTTAACTCAAATGTGATTAAGTGGCTTGTCCCAGAAATGAAAAAAAGTCAGCTTCCAGCCCAAACACAAATAGATTATAGACTCTCTGAGTATCACTCTCATTCCCTACATTCACTACAAATTTGAATTTTCATACCTTTGATTATACTTCTAATGCAGAAGGGAAACAAATATCCCACAGTTGCCCATTAATTACAAATAATGTGGTGGAATTATGCAATCTGGACTGAAGTAGAATTATAGAATATGGGCAGAGATTTTCCAGATTATCAGGCCAACACCCTGAGATTGTAGGTGAAGGAAGGGACGAGCACAAGGCCCACAGCTAAGTTTTTCCTACCGGAGCAGTTTCCACCACATCACACTGCCCGTTAGCTGGAACACAAAGACATTTAAGCTCCTCGATTTAGCTGACATCTGTCTTTGATTGCTTTTATCAGGTAGATTTTTCACATACCAAAATGTGCATATGGATAAACCATGACTAGGACACAGTAGCCACTCAATAAATACTTGTTAAATGCTTCCTGAAATTGGTGCACATGAGAACCTCTTTGATCTCATTGGAAGTCTCAATCACAAATGATTTTCAGAGATAAAAGGAATCTTGACGGCGTCGCTAAGGATCATAATACAGTTATTCAATTTGTTACAGAATTATCCTAACCATTTCTGAACCAAATTTTGGAATACTAAGTCTAACAATGGACTTTTCTGATTTATGAACTAATTTATATAAATATTCATCACTTCATTATACTGTTAGTGAATCGTTTTACTGGAAAATTTTTAAATTGCTTGGAGTCAGAACTATCTCAGAATGTACAAAATATCTATAAGGCAAGATCAAAAGATCCAATCACAAGTCAGAGTTAAACAACTTGAACTTCACGATGCTCATTTTGAGTCATACTCATCTCCAAAGGGATATGATTTGAAAAATTGCACAGCACTCAAATGTACCATGTAATGTATAACTCTCCATGCATAGACCAGTTTATAGAGAGAGATCGATGATATAATATCATTATCTTAAGCCTACTATAATTTGCCATTAATTTCATCTTTCTCTTACATATGGAGAGAAGTAAGGTCCATTCATAATGCCATAGCATTTTTTAATCCCTTCTCATTAAATAGTTTTTAGCCCATGGATCCATTTTTGAGTATGTATCTTGTAATCTGCCTGGCTACACAGACTGTGAGGTTTTCCTGATGGATGTCCAGGCCACCTTCTTACCTGCGAAAATCAAGTGTCACATTCACTGTTGCTCCCCAGATGGAAAGCTACGATACACCTTCACAATTTCAGACAAATTCCCAAGTCAAGACTATATCAAGATGATATAAAAAGTTTGAAGATGTCTGAAGAAATAATGAAATCACAACATTCTTCTTTCTTTCAAGATACACAAATCGGCTAATTATTACTGTGCTGAACTCACTGCCCTGAAAGGTTCTATGTCTAGAAATAGAAGCCAGTCACTTATAAGGTAGAAGCTAGAGAAAGGATGACTGATTGGGACTGGGAATGGGGGTCCTTCAAGCTTATTTTCCAAAGAACCTCAGGAGGAAGCATTTGAAAGAAGCCAGTTCCACCCAGCTTTGCTACTAACCTGTTACAAACTAGCTACTTAAGTCAGATAACCCGTGTTCTCCCATGCAGGAGAGTGACAAACTCAGAAGCAAAATAAAATTATGGCGAACTTCCAGTGCCAATATTCTATGGTTTGCTATGTTTCAAATTTAGTGCACAATGTGAAAATGTTATTTAAAACCGATTTTGGTGAAGACACAATAATGGCTGGCAGAAAACAGGTGTCTCCACACGCCTATGTTGGACAAGAAGCCAGTGTGGACGAGACAGGGCCCACAGACCAGGGTGTCAGCTGCTTAGGAGCCCGTGAGGGTGCCTCTGGAGAGGGGCCCGCCCGACATGACGTGACACAAGCGAGCATCAGCGCAGGCTTTTGTCTTTATGAGACATGCCTTCCCCTGCAACACTGTGGGGGCTTCCTACAGGGCTAGTATTTTTGCTGCCAAGCTATCTGTATCCGTTCGGTTTCAGATGTTTCCTTTCTCCCCTCTTCTGCCCCCCTCCCTCCTTTTTAATTTAACTAGAGAAAATGACATGTTAATTTCAGCTCCACCTCTGCTGGGTCATCGTCAGGTCAGCAGATTAGAGACAAACGGGAGAAAGGAGGCAGCGGCTCCCACGGCAGGGCAGCCTGGCCGCATCCATCAAGCTGCGAGCGCGCAGCAATGACAGGCATCTGTCAGAAAGCAGGGGCGCCTCATTAACAGCCGCTCACCTGCCCTGAGCTACACCTCGCTTATAATAATATCGATCATTCACTCCAAGGTGTTGCTTTTTTCCGCTCGGGGGAGGAAATAGCAAGCACTCGGTTTCCCCTCCTCCCCGCTGGAGTTCACAGGCCACGTCTCTTGGAGAAGGGAAGAAGGGGTGGCTGGGGTGGGGAGGGGGCAAGAAGAAGGCCGTCCTGGAAAGGGAAGGATGACATCACACATGAAAAGAAGGCGTCTCAACCTACTGTCAGAGATCAACCCATCGATCGGGTCACCTGGATGTTGAGCCATCCACATGCAAACCAAGGAAGGACAGGGTGAGCGCCTGGCTGGAGAACTGGATCAGGAACCAAGACACCTCCCCATTGTCCTCCACGAGGGATTCCCCTGGGCAGAAAGATTCTAAGGCCAATGCTTAGCTTTTCACTTTGTTTCTTGTAAGCAAGAATAATTTAAAAACAACAAAATTTTGATTTTGATGAGCTTTTGAATCTCCCACTACTTGTCTCTACCAAACACAGGCACTTTTTCTTTCATCGTGTCTGTCTCTAGCTCACAAGGGTGATGTGATCATCTTACGTGTAAAAGAAAACCAAATTTCACTTCTGGTGGTGACTATTGTCTGATTTATCACTACAGTAACCACCCAAGGAAACCATGCCCACAAAAAGCATTCTTCTGGAGAAGGTTGGTTATTCATACAAAACTAAATTTAATTATGTTCCCCCAAAGAAGCACTGTCAGGAGAGGGGCGTGTGTGTGTGTGTGTGTGTGTGTGTGTGTGTGCAGGCGCACATGCCTGGGCAGTCTCTGGTTCAGGGATGTGTGCATTTCTCTTTTTTTTAATTAAATTTTTTGAATAGGTTTTGGGGGAACAGGTGATGGTCGGTTACATGAGTAAGTTCTTTAGTGGTGATTTCTGAGATTTTGGTGCACCCATCACCCGAGCAGTGTACGCTGTACACAATGTGTAGTCTTTTATCCCTCACCCCACTCTCACCCTTTCCCCCAAGTCCCCAAAGTCCACTGTATCATTCTTATGCCTCTGCATCCTCATAGCTTAGGGTAAGAACATACGATGTCTGCTTTTCCACTCCTGAGTTACTTCACTTAGCATAATGGTCTCCAATTCCATCCACGTTGCTGTGAATACCATTTTTTTTTCCTTTTTATGGCTGAGTAGTATTTCATGGTATATAGATACACATATATATACATGTATTGTATATATGTATTATATGTATGTGTATATATACACCACATTTTCTTTATCCACTCATTGATTGATGGGCATTTGGGCTAGCTCCATATTTTTGCAATTGTCAATTGTGCTACTATAAACATGTGTGTGCAAGTGTCTTTTTCGTATAATGACTTCTTTTCCTCTGGGTCGACACCCAGGAGTGGCATGTCTTTGATGGGCAGTGAACAAACCCTTTACAAAGCTTTAATGATAGGCTCAGAGCTTAAACCTGGGCCACCATCCAGAGTTGACCACAAAAGACAAAAAATTATTACTCTTCTACTGTAGGGAAATTAAAAACATGCACGTGCGTTCACACGCACACACACACACAATCAGCCCTTTTTAACTTTTGAAAAAGGAAGCTAACAACATACCTTTTTTTCGGGTTGAAAAAGCAACTAAAGACTGCTATAGTTCAAGAGAATATAGATGATAACACTAGGGCTGAAAGCAGCTAGGTGACCCTTCTACATTTGTACAAACCGGAGGAGGACGGAGCTGAAGTTTTAGCAGGTCCACAGCTCCTCGGTGCCCCACTTATGAGTGAAGGAGAGATACATGTCTGTGGCAGTAAATAGTAATAACCAAAACAAGTTGGTGGCAAATGCATATGAGAAGGGGATGAGTTCAAGTTTCTCTCCCAGCGACATGGCAAGGCCAGGACCAAACACAGCCGCGCTAGAGACAAGCTTCCCACATCCGGAGCCTGCAGAAAATATTCCCAGCATCTCCTCACAACTTACCCTCCTATGGAGCTGGAGGGGTGACTCGCGCGTCCTGGGGGATCAGGTCACATAAAAAAGGGTGCTCCTCTGCTGAAAGGGTTCAGCCCCCGAGGGTAGACTCCTCCACTGAGGGCAGGAGTTCTTCCGTGGGAGACCACTGCCCACAGAAATGGCAGAGCAGGGTTTCTCTATTTTAAAAAAGAGCCATTCAGAAGTGCAATCCCTTATCTGCAATTACAAAACTGCAAAAGATTCGAAAACTGAAAATCTTTTCCTAGCCCTTTTTGCAGCAAAATCTGACCTAACCTTTACTGACATGAGATTCTTTATTTGTAGTTTTTATTGATCCCAATTAGAGTGACCATTCCTACATTTGACTGCAACTATATTTGGTATTTGACCAGAACGCCACCTCTGACTCCACTGGAAGCGTGATTTAGGATGCAGTACGTGCACCGCATCATTTTTCTAAAATCAAAAAGATTCTGAATTCCAACGCCCACATGGCCTTGATGGTTTTAGCTCAGGCATTGGAAACTCACTCTCTCCGTCACCTCGGATCTGAAGGGATTCTGCACATTTCTGTCTAGACATCTGCTGACATCCCATCATTCCTACAGAAGACAAAACAACTACAAAAAAATACATGGTTTGCATCATCGTGTCTATTTTGTGGTTTCTGGTACCCCCACGTTGGAATTGCCCATCAATTATTGTTGTCCCTTCTTTTCTAGATAACAAATGAAGGTCTTGGTTAATAACAGTTCTGCCAGGAACACTGTGTTAATATAAACTCGGACGGAACAAAAAGCTTCCTCTGCAAATGAGCTAGCTCCTAATGACGCCACCATCGGTTACTTCCGTGGAAACTGCTAAGCTTATTTTGTGGATAAGCTTGTGGAATCCAATGGGAATAGTATCCCCAGAGGAATGGCAATAAATTGCATGCATAATTAGCTTGGCCAAATCTTCATGCTTCCTTCTCTGATTTGCAAAAAGTCACTATCACAGTTGCTCTAAGGGGAAAAAATAAAATATAGGCCTTCCCCAATTCTAGTTCCCGAGAATTTAATCTATATCACACAGGATTAAAATATTGATTTTCCAGTAGGCTACTGGAAGATAAGAGGCGAATTTTGATGCAATAGTCTTATGTGTAAAAAAAGCCAAATTCCACTTCTGGCGACTATGGTCTTACTTACCATCTCCAGATTTTTCCCTGCCGTTTGCCTCATCCCTTTATGCTTCACAGAAATTGTTTTCAAAACTTCCTATTTTAAATCAACCACCTGGATGTCTGAAAAAGATTCTTTCCAATCACAGGGGGAATGATCCTTTCTAAAACACAATCCAGATTCATTATGCAGCTCTTTATGTCTTCTTTATGTACAAAAAAAAATCGAAAATGCACACACTACACACATTATATTTTTTTAGTATCTCTCTCTCCCTATATCTTGTCACTCTTCCTTCCTCTCCCCTCTCTCTCTCTCTCCCCAGCTCCCTCTCTCCCCCTCCTTCCCTCTCTCTCTCCCCCACTCTCTCTCTCCCCATCTCCCTCTTTCCTTTCTCTTCCTCTCTCTCTCTCCCCTTCTCCCTCTTTCTCTCCCTCTCTCCTCTCTCTTTCACTCTCCCTCTCCCTCTCTCTTCCTTTTCTCCCTCTCTTCTCTGTCCCTCCCTCCCTCTCTCCCTCTCTCCCTCTCCTTAATTGCCAGGCCTTTACAAACCCATGCCTGCGAAAGAAACACCCGTCTATTGCCTGTCAAACAATGCCTGGCTGGGAAAGCTATTGGGTTTATAGAAGAGACAAACATTTCAGGCATGCCATTCTGGGGTAATGAAGCATGGCAACAAAATATACCTGTGCAACATTTGATAAAGATGAGCTGACACGCCAGTCCAAATAGGCTCTTTTGTGTGTCTGCACGTGTCTACCATCATTGCTTTCATCTTAAAACAGGAAGGTAGCAATAACCGCAGCAGCTGGCAGGGACCATAAGGGGGAGAGCAGCTCACACAATTAAACGTCGTTTACCTCTGGCCTTTATTTCACTCCCACTACCCTTAATTTATTATATGTTTTCTCCCTTTCTATGCAAAAAAAAAAAAAGTGGCTCAATTTTTCTTTCTTTCTCTTGCTATCTCATTCCTTTTATGGGGCATTGGAGAAGACAATAGGCAAAATCCCTGGGTGTTTAGCACTGGATTTTAAGTTAAAATGCTTCTTAGAGGGGATTTTATGGCTTTTATTGTTGCTTGATTAATGCAAACCAAAATTAAATCCTACAGTTACACATGGTACATCAGCCGGAGAGAAGGCCAACTGTACTTGCTGCTTGAGTGTACAGACAACATCTTTGGTTGCTTAATCTTCAGACAGACAAAGGGTTGGGGGAGAGAAGGGGAAAGAAAGGGAGAGGGAGAGACACAGAAACAGACAGAAAGATGGAAGGCTGATCTGCAGACCAGCCAGAAAGTGAGACAGGAAGATGCAGAAAATTCAGCGGCCCACATATGAGCTGGAGAATCATTTATGGTCACTCATCTTATCTGAAGTCAAAGCACTGTTCATTCTGGGTTGGATTCTTTTTTTTCTCCGTTCCTTCTTGGGGACAGTCATGGCCACCACCCGTGGTATCCCACACACAGGTGGTATCCCACACACAGGTGCCTAGCGTTGAGTAACCACCGGCCTTGGCAGGCAGGACTCAGAGACCACAGAAGGGGTCTTTCCTGCCTCCCTGACTACTTTCTATAAACCTGACTTCACAAAGGCCCATACAGGATATTGCCTTTATCCTATTTCATAGAGGAGCACATCCTATTTATAAAAGCAATGCAGTGAAACTGAAAGGGCATAATAGCTGCTCTGTATTATAAAGCTCTTCTGTTGAAAGAGCTGGACAAAGTGCCTTGGGTTATTTGATTTTTTTCTCCTTCTTCTAATGGCAGTAACAGTTTTTGGTGATACACATGATGGCAACAATGAATGCTTTGTGGCACGATGACCTCTACGAAAATGAGAGACATACAGGTTTTGCTTTTGTTCACTCAGCTAATTACCAACCTTTCATTATACCTCTACTCGGACATCTAAACTTCAGTTAAGCTTTACGTTTAAGTGGGATGGATCTTCAATTTGCCTACCTAAGGGAAAGATGTCTCTAAATGGCAATTACCATGCAAAATAATTTGGGGTAAGGAACATTTTTATTCCCCTCAGACCTTGTACAGTGATAGTCTGTACTCAAGACAAAACCTTGGCTAGAGAGATTAAAGAGCAGGTGCTTGGAGGCTGGGCACGGTAGCTCACGCCTGTAATCCCAGCACTTTGGGAGGCTGAGGCAGGCAGATCATGAGGGCAGGAGATCAAGACCATCCTGACCCACATGGTGAAACCCCATCTCTACTAAAAATACGACAATTAGCTGGGCATGGTGTTGTGTGCCTGCAATCCCAGCTACTCAGGAGGCTGAGGCAGGAGAATCATTTAAACCAGGGAGTCGGATGTTGCAATGAGCTGAGATCGCACCCCTGCACTCCAGCCTGGTGACAGAGTGAGACTCTGTCCAAAAAAAAAAAAAAGAGAGAGAGAGAGAGAGAGAGAAAGAAAAGAAAAGAAAAGAAAGCAGCAGGTGTTTGGGATTTGCTAGTGAAGAATCTGGATTTGAATATTTGCCCTGCTACTTGTTAATTGGGGAAAGTCTTAATATGCTTGCACTCCTGCTTCCCGTTCTGTAAAATTAGAAGACTCTAGACCCACCATAGGAGATGTTGGAGAAAATCAAACGAATAATGAATATAAAAACACTTTGTAGCCTGCAAAATGCTATACATAGGTCCATTTGTTTTTTACAGTTTTAAAAGTAGTTTATAAATAAAGGTAAATTCCAGAAATGATTACAGAATTAAATTGTGTTAAAACTTGAAAACTTAATGATTAAAAAAAAGAAAAAAAGGCAATACACTTACAAATTGCAATGCTTTAGGCCTTCCAGATTCTTCAGTTTTATAAAATTCACAGTTATTTAAGGCTTCTGTCTTTTCAAAGTCATTACATCCACTTCATTATTTTAATTTGCGAAGTAATGGTGAAAATATCCCTGGAGATTTACAGGAATGGAAACCTTCTAATGGAAGTCATTTAGTGAGTTGACTATTGTTTTATTGGTAATAGGAAACACAGTCCTGAAAGGAGGAGATGTAGTTTGGGGGAAACTGCATAAACTTATCACAAAATTAGCCCATTTCTTAACCATAAGATAATAGTGGAGTTAACAGAAATTCCTAAGGTAAATTAAGAGACTTCATTATTTCCTTTTGTTTCAGATTTGAAATCAGGTTTACAGAGGCATCATTTGCCAATTATCAACTTTGATAAACACAGATTGTCATGGAACTACCGCCAGAATCGAGGTGGAGAACATTCTATCATCCCTGTTATATCCCTTTGTGGCTAATCTCCCACCCTGTTCCATCCACCAAAGTCCCTAGCAGCCACTGATCTGTTTTATGTCCCTCTGGTTTTGTCTTTTTCAAAGTCTGAAATAAAGGGAATCATGGAGTGTGTAGTTTTTGTCTTCTCTTACTTAGAGTAGCCCATTTGAGAGTCATCCACGTATTGTTTAATCAGTTGTTTATTCATTTTTTGAATAGTATTCCATAGTATAAATATTCTGCAGTTATTGATTTGATGGATATCTGGTTTGCTTTTAAATTTTAGCAATTATGAATAAAGCAATCTGCACATTTATGTAAACCCTGTACATTCATTGCTCAAAGTGCAACTCCTAGTGAGTATTCTGCCCCTAAAACTAAACATGGACAGGGGTTTGTATTAATAGATACTTCCATTTCTCTTAAATACCAAGGACTGGGATTGTGAGTTATATAATAAGTGCATGTTTCATTTTAGAAGAATCTGTTAAATTGTTTTCCAAAGTCGCTATGCCATTTTGCATTCCCTCAGCCATGTATGAGAGTTCCCGTGGCTCCACGTCTTCACCACCACATGGTATTGTTGTTTCGGTTCTGTTTTGTTTTGTCAGCAATTTTAACAGGTGTGCACTGGTACCTCATTGTGATCCTCATTTGTGCTTCCTAGTGACTAGCATCCTTTTGCATGCTAATTTATCACCAATGTAGCTTGTCTGGTTAAAGTGCTTTCAAATCATTTGGCTGTGTATTTTATTGAAGTGTTTCTTTTATTATTGAGTTGTGAGTGTTTTCTATGTAGTCCATATACAAATCTCTTATCAGACATGTGTTTGGAAGATATTTTCTTACAGTGTGATTTGTCTTTTCATTCTCTTAACAGGGTCTTCTGAAAACCACAAGTTTTAATTTTTATAAAATCTAATTTTTCCACTTTTGTATTCTAACTCATGCTTGTGGGCATGTTTAGTGCTTAAAATTTATTAGAAAGGCCCACTTACCAATTAGAGCATCCTTCTTAAACAAACAAAGTGATCCTAAGAATTCCTTAACGCAACATTCTTCCCTTCTTTTAGTGAATGTGAAATTCACTAAGGGCTCATTAGAATCATGCCCTGTTTTAGCTTCGGTTGGATACCTGGTGGCTTAGGGCTCAGGATTAATAAAGCTAACGAGGCTAATCCTCACCTAATTATTAATTCAAATGTCCAGAATTTGGTAAATTTAAGAGTAACACGACTGCATATGATTTATTTTGTTCTACCTTTTCTGTTCCTGACTGAGGTTTCTTAATGAAATTTGAAAACAAAGAAACTGATTATAAATGATCTACCAATGATCCATAAACTTATTGAATGAATAATTCTTATGTACATATATATCTCATTGATATATATTATAAGGGTTTCTTTTTATTTTTATTGCTCTTTTTTTTTGAGGGGTTCAGCTTACAAGATCCTCTTCAGTTAAAGTGTTGATGTCTTGTTTGAAACAGAGGTGGGTAGATGCCCGATTTTCTTGTTACGAGTTTCTGAGTTTCCTCTTTGTACTTACTGGCCCTGGCCCCGCCTTCCCTCACTGGAATTCTCTGGAGCCATGCTGGTGCTGGTTCATAGTTCTCGGGCCTTTCTCCTGTGGGTCTCCCATCTCTGCTGTTGCTGATCTCTCCTGTGTTGTTACTCTTAACATTTCAGTTCATCGTCTCTATGCTTCTCATGACATCTTTAAGTACACACTTTCCTCTGACTGCTCAGAAACTAAATGGCATTTTTCTTGCAATCCATTCTGCATTTTTAATGCTTGTGTAATCCTTGCACAGTTCTGGTACCTCATGCCATGATGCCTACTGCTCTGTGCCATTTGTATTCTCTTATGGTATGGTCGGTCCCTTAAATTCCTCTAGGCAAGTCTTCTTGTGAGTCGTTCACACCAAGAACAGGCAGACCTGAGCTCACCAGTCCTCCATGTGGTGGAGCATTCATGACCCCATCCTCAAGTCTCCTCCGGGTCCTACAGGCTGGCCAGCCACACACACCTGCTGCTGCACTCCCTGGCCACAGGCAGGTCTTGGCAATTCACCTGCTCTCTGCAATCAAACCGAGTGCTTTAGAAATTCCAAATCCCACCGGGCGTGGCAGCTTATGCCTGTAATCCCAGCACTTCAGGAGGCTGAGGTGGGTGCATCACCTGAGGTCGGGAGTTTGAGACAAGCCTGATCAACATGGAGAAACCCCATTTCTATTAAAAATACAAAATTAGCCGGGAGTGATGGCACATGCCTGTAATCTCAGCTACTCGGGAGGCTGAGGCAGGAGAATCACTGGAACCTGGGAGGCAGAGGGCAGAGGTTGCAGTGAGCAAAGATCGCGCCATTGCACTCCAGCCTGGACAGTAAGAATGAAACTCCATTAAAAAAGAAGGAAGGAAGGAAAGAAAGGCAAGAAGGAAGGAAGGAAGGGAGGAAGGGAGGAAGGGAGGGAGGGAGGGAGGGAGGGAGGGAGGGAGGGAGGGAGGGAGGGAGGGAAAGAAAGAAAGAAAGAAAGAAAGAAAGAAAGAAAGAAAGAAAGAAAGAAAGAAAGAAAGAAAGAAAGAAAGAAAGAAAGAAAGAGAAAGAAAGAGAGACAGAGGGAGGGAGGGAGGGAAGAAGGGAAGAAAGAAAGAAAGAAAGAAAGAAAGAAAGAAAGAAAGAAAGAAAGAAAGAAAGAAAGAAAGAAAGAGAAAGAAAGAGAGAGAGACGGAGAGAGAGAGGGAGGGAGGAAGGAAGGAAGGAAGGAAGGAAGGAAGGAAGGAAGGAAGGAAGGAAGGAAGGAAGGAAAGAAGGAAGGAGGGAGGGAGGGAAGGAAGGAAGGAAGGAAGGAAGGAAGGAAGGAAGGAGGGAAGGAAGGAAGGAAGGAAGGAAGGAGGGAAGGAGGGAAGGAAGGAAGGAAGGAAAGAGGGAAGGAAGGAAGGAAGGAAGGAGGGAAGGAGGGAAGGAAGGAAGGAAGGAAGGAAGGAAGGAAGGAAAGAAGGAGGGAAGGAAGGAAGGAAGGAAGGAAGGAAGGAGGGAAGGAAGGAAGAAGCGGGAAGGAAGGAAGGAAGGAAGAAGGAGGGAAGGAAGGAAGGAAGAAGGAGGGAAGGAAGGAAGAAGGAGGGAAGGAAGGAAGGAAGGAAGGAAGGAAGGAAGGAAGAAGGAAGGAAGGAAGGAAGGAAGTCCAAATCCCAGGAAACACCTGACGTCTCTGCTCCCCACACCCTGTCTCCCTTCGTCCTGCACACTCACAGCTCTTTGGCAGAGCGCTCCCAGTGACACCCCAGCTCCCAGAGAAAAGCCTGCCCTGCCTTTCAGTTCCAGTATGTGAGGCGTGAAGCCGACTCTTCACAAGACTGCTTTGTGAAAGGGAAGGCGGTGGACACCTGCGCTGCTGCTGGTGGGAAGCACGGTAGGTGGGATGCTGGTACAGCCCCGTCAGCAGTGGCGGATTCTCCAGATGGACTTAGTCACCTGATGCTTGGCAAGATTCGGCCCCAGCTACCTCAGTGGGAGGGGGTTGCGGACAATGGAGATGCTCAGAATGATTGACAAAATGGTTTTGAAACCTCTAGACCAAGGACCATTAATCTGAAAATGAATCTGACTCTACTTGATTTCAACAGAAAGAAACTGCTCCTTTTGAAATGGATAGTGACAGCCGAGCTCAGAGATAACAGACTGGCAATGACAAGACCCTACTTTTTAAACAAACAACAGAAAACCTTCCCTAGCTGTGTTTGGACGGTTTCACTCCGTTGATTTTTAAACCATCATGAGATTTGATCACATTCACTTCCCCACCTGCCCTCCCTCCATTGCTGCCCAGACCTGCCACCCAACTTCCTGGAAGGTCAGAGGGATGCCAACCAGGAAAGAGGATGCTGGAGCATGGGGGCAAGCAGGGAGAGGGAGCAGTGGGTGCAGAGAAATCGGGGGACCCCACAGGAACACAAGCTAGGCAGCCCCATGGGCTCTGGGCCCTTCACCCCTTCCACATACTAGGGAAAGAAAATGTGTGAACAGAGGCAATACTGTATGAAGGGAGCAAGGGCAACGAAAAAGAATTTTACATGGACCTTAGAGAGGAACGGAGGAAAGGAATCTGGTGTGTGTGTGTTTGTGCACATGCACAGGTACGTGTGTTTTAGCCCTAGACACGTGGTCTATCAGAAGGACGTGGGACAAGGTCAGGAATGAACTCCCCTTTGAATCACCCTCAAGCAGGCAGAGGAATTGGGACTGATTTATGAATGTATTTCCACAATTTACTTGAAAATTTGTAATGTCTGTGCAGCCTGGCAAGAAAAAAAAGGCGAGGCACTGTGAAGGAACGCTTCTGCTCCACTTCATTGTAAAATTATCCCATGCTACCTGCTCTAATCCCCTGAAAACAAATTAAATCCTCACTAAGCTGACTTTAAATCAATAGTTTCATTTAAGAATAGTGTGACTTAATAAAAATAAAAAACTAACTGGTCCAGCCAATTTAAGAGGGAAATAAATCATTGCCCAAAGAAAAATAGCAGATTTAACTTGTATATGGGCCCCGGCTCTATTTAGAAGGGAGAGGTGGCGTCTAAATTAACTCTGGCTGGGGAGGAAGCTCATCGACCCATTCAGAAACTCGCTTTACCATGCACACCCCAGGAATAAGGAGGCCAGCCGCTCCCAAAATGGGAAACAGCATCTCAATCTATATTTTGAAAAATGTAACCACTAAAAAACAGAAGATGGCATCCTTGGAAGCATCCTGGCAACCCTAAGACTGCAGTGCCACATGTGAGGGCCAGGAAACCCATGTCAGGTCACGGCAGAAGCCACAAGGTTCCTTGTGAAGATGCACTGGTTAAGGAAACAGTGTCCTCAACAAGCCAGGACAAAGGCAAAAATAGGTGTGCTGGATAAACACCAGTAATTATAATAGGTGCACAATCTATTTGCAATTATTCTTTGGAATACATCTAAGTGTGGGCTAGACATATTTTTGGCAGTATACAAAGGCCTGGCTACCATTTTGTGAATAAAGTCATCTAGAACAAAAGAGTAAGACTCGACACAACAGGGCAAGTAGTTACAGAGAAAACTCTGCAATCCCATAATTCTAAACTAGCACTTTGTCCCATTTAGCAGAGTACTTCTCTACTAATCATATAAATTAGAAAAATGCTTAGGATCTGATGCTTGCCTACTGAATTGATTATTCGGTATTGAGGCTATATAAACATTAAAGTGAGTGCCTTCAGAACACAACACATCAATATTATCAGCGTCACTACTGCCCCTATCATATTTTAAACATCTAATAATTATACAACGTCAATTCAGTTACTTACTGATGTTCATTGCAATCGAGCACTTGTATTTATCATTTTGACAATAACAAATAATAAAACGTACTCCTTCTAGTAAAAGACTTAAGCCTAAAGAAGCCAGGCGAGACCATTTAGTTCCTTTCCATAATCTCTCTCTCAGAGACTATATTAATTTTCATTTGCTGGCCAGAAAAATACCTGGCCAAATACCTAGAGACATCAGTGTATGAAAATGGCACAGTTTGGTGGAAACACTCTGGCTTAGACTTAGGCTCTGGAGGCTCAAGCCATGCCCCCACATTTAGAATCCTGTACTGTTTATCTAGCTATTTGATATTCTGGCCTCAGTTTTATCATCTATAAGATGGAGGCAATAATACCTGCACAGTTTACGGAGTTATTAGGAGGCCCCAAGCAGGCGACGGAGGGTACTTTGCAAGGTGACACACAAAAGTGAGAAATGACCAGGCCTCCCGTCTGTCGAAGGACAAGCATGGTAATTAATTCTAACTTAGAAAACACTGGCTTCCTGTACATTCTCCCCTCGTAACCTCCCATGGATGATGGCTCCAGGTAAGACCCTTGCAAAATGTGGTAACCAAAGAGTTTCTTATTGTAGAACTAAGTAAGGGACATGCACAGCTATGCCCATTTTATGTCAAACCCGCGGTTCAGAACGTTGGGTGGTGGGCACAGCTATGCCCACTTTAATGTTGGGTGGTGGTAGCAAGGCATCTGGAAGGAATTGTTCCAAACTTGATCAAACTTGAGCAGTTGGTGAGATGAATTAGTGGCCATTTCATGGCATCTATCTTGGTCCCGCTGCAAGCAAGTGACCTGACAACTACAAACTAACAACGTATTTGTTTCTATTTGTAGTAAATTAGGAGTGTTTTCCTTTTCCGGAAGGTCAACCCGTTGTTTTCAATACCCACTCAAGTGAAAACTTTCACTATTATGAAGCAATTCCACAGTGGCCGCTCCTTGAAAAGCAGTTTAAAATCATTTTGTGAATGACTTCTCTCGCTTTCTCTGGGAGGGAGGTGGGCATTTTATAAATGAAAAAGCTAAGCATGAGCCAGAGGCCTGGCCAGACCACTGGTAAACGTGACTGCACAACCAAAAGAACAGCTCACCACCCCTTTCTGCGATTCCCAAACTTTCAGCTTCTGGCAGGGTCTGCTGTGTGCACAGAGCACCCATCAGCCCTGAGCAGACCTGAGACATTAGCACAGGAGCTGTCATCTGGAAAAGTGTCACCTCCTGTCCAGCTGAAGTTCCATGAGGCTTCTGCCAGGGACCTGAATAAATATTACAGAACAGCCCAATCTCATTGTCCTCATTTGTCTTCCAGAAGCCCTTGTCCTGTCCTGAGCTTACTGACATGGCCAAAAGACTGAAAATGCTAACAAGACAGGGAGCCCCCCATCTGCAAATCCTGTTCTTACCCATCAAGCTAAGCCAGCACCTGTACTTGTACCAGGTTGAGCCCAAGAGCAGCCTCATATCCTAAGGCACAGCTCACTCTGAGTTCTGAGCCCTCCCAGGGAAGGTCTTAACCCTAGTTCATCCATTTCCAAAGCTGAGGCCATGAGCGGAGCACCCCAGGATGCTCTCCGCTCTGCCCACAGAGCGAGGTCGCTAGTCTCTGAAGCATGTCCCAGTTTTCCCACACTTCCCCTATGAGAAGAATTCTGAGGTGCTTGTTAAACATCCAGCTCCCCAGGTCTGTACCCTGAAGATTCTGTTTGAGTGATCTTGGGGAGGACATAGGACCCAGTGTGTTTAATAGGTACCTAAGGGGATAACAATCAAATGTGACTCAAAGCCAGTGCGGTAACCTTGGCTCAGGAACAAGCAAATCTGGCCCGGCCCGGTAGCTCACACCTGTCATCCCAGCACTTTGCAGGGCCGAGGTGGGCAGATTACTTGAGGTCAGTAGTTCGAGACTAGCCTGGCCAACATGTTGAAACCCCTTCTCTACTAAAAATACAAAAATTAGCCAGGTGTGGTGGCAGGTGCCTGTAATCCCAGCTACTCGGGAGGCTGAGGCATGAGAATCACTTGAACCCAGGAGGCGGAGGTTGCAGTGAGCTAAGATCGTGCCACTGCACTTTAGCCTGGGCGATAGACAGAGAATTGGTCTCAACAAATAAAATAAAGAAACAAGCAAGTCAGCTCTTAGACAATTCACCATGAGTTTTGTCAAATTCACTCTATGTGCAGAATGGTGGTACACATGTGGATTCAGGGTTTCAGGGCCCTTGTGCAGGCCATGAAACAGCACAAACCTGCCACCGTTGCAAAATGTGGTAACTAAAGAGCTTCTTATTAATAAGGAGTATCTGTACAGGTCAAGATTTCACATGCGGCTATCCCATTCCTAAGGTGACTGTCCTGTGGAGAGCCTCCTGGTTCTTTCACAGCAGCAGTGTCCCAGGAGACCACGCATCGGAAAGGAGATCAAGGAAAGAGCCACGTATCCCCTTCCAAACACACCAAGCAGAGTGCCTCAACCTCTCAACAACTTAAGGAAACTAACCGCCACTCACCAGAATTGCAAGACTCTCAGAAAACACGACAGAATCAGGTGGAAAAATCAAGCCAGTTTCTGAAGTGGTTTAAACTGAGAAGTTTCCAACCAGATTTACTGGATGCTGACGTGCTTCCTCATGCCTGGCTTCGCGGACAGCCTGGGGTGTGGTTCTCTCTGCCAGCGTTGCTACTGCACATCTTTGCTATTAATTTCCAGTGTAAAGAGATAAGGTTGGTGGGGCCACCACAACTTTTTGTTTCTTTTCTTTTTCTCTGTCTGATAAGAAAATGGCTTTCCAACCAGTAGAGAAATTCAGAGACAACTGGTGAGGAGGCCGGTGAGGCTGGTGAGGCCAGTGACATGCTATTCAGTGCAGCAGCCCGGAGGGAGCAGAGAGCAATGCTCGCAGCTTTCACCTTCTCTAATGTGGTCAGCCCACATTTTGTAAATGAGTCTGTTTCACATTCAGTGCTACACATACTCTTTGTGAAATAATTTTAAAAGCCTCAGGATACATTGCATAAAAAACCAAACAATTAAAACATTTTATGAAACACAAACAACAACAGCAGAAACCCATAAAAACAGCATCTGGGCTTTCATATCTCCTTCAGGGCCTGTAAAGTGGCCAGGGTTGCTGGATCATGAGCCATGGAACACAGTCTGCTTCTTTCTCCAAGTACAGCTAGGCCAGGTGCACCTACCCTCCCATAAAGGGACATGCCAGCAGGCCAGAGGCCCTGACACCTTGCACCCTGCTCAGCATCTGGGAGTCTTCCATCGGCAGGTGGTTCGTGGGCACCTTGTGTTCTCTTCGCATTGACCGGGAGCACCTGCCTCCCCGAGGCCATGTCCCTGTGGCCTCTGGGGTCCTTCCCTGTCCCATCCCATCCTCTCTCACTGAGTCATAGGGCCTCAGAGCTCACTTGTTTCAACCATGCCTTAACAATGAAACTGAGACCGATTGAAACCCCCAATGCAACAGCGCTGACCGATGGTGGGACATTTAAGAGGCATTTGCATCAGAGGGTTGGCTCTACCCTCATGGGGAGATTAACGCTCTTTCTCCAGAGTGAACTCTCACTCTTGCAAGACTGGATTAGCTATCTGGAGAGCAGGAAGTCACAGAGCAAGGCCACCCCTTGCGTTTTGTCTCTTTGCACACACCTTCTCACCTCTTTCACATGTGTTCTTGCCAAGTAATGTCACCCACCATGTTGCAAAGCCCTTGCCAGATGCAGCCACCTGATCTTGAACTTCCCAGCCTCCAGAACTGTGAGTGAACTACCTTTTTTCTTTATAAATTACCTAGTCTTGGATCTTCTGCTATAGCAACAGAAAACAGACCAAGACATGACTTATCCAAGAGCTTTCAGGGAATTCATGGCCAAGCAAAGGTTTGAACCAGCAGCCCTGACTCTTGGACAGAAGTATTCCTGGCACACACGCTGGAGGCTCAGGAGTGAAACCACCTGGCACAGGTGCTTTAAGAAAATGCAGGTAAAGAAGCAGCTGTCACTTCTAGTAGGCAGAACAGGGAAGTGTTACGTGGTTGAGCCAAGGTGTGTCCCAGATGTGTCCAGACATGGTCACCTGGTGTCTGTGATTGGTGGTTAGACCATGGCACGTTGTCTGTGTCCAGACACAGTCACCCGGTGTCTGTCTGTCTTGCTGCATTGGGTCATGAGTGGCTTGTCTGGTGTTGCTCTTCAGCAATGTGTTGTGTTAGGGAGAATGCCAGGTCCAGCTGTGTGGGCTGGGCTGGCACCAGGGAGGGGCTGCTATTCTGTTTCTTAGAAATGCTCCCATTTCGCAGCTTTGTTCCAGTTGGCTTCTGGCACGTATCGGCCATGTGGGACCTGCCCAGCCGCGTGCACACCTGCGGGTATCAGTGCCCCATCTCCACAGCATCAATCAATTTTTGGTTCCTGTGAAATGTCTCAGCTTCACAGTGGAGAGGCTGGGACAGGACCATTAGTGAGAGCCTCAGTTCTCCTGATGTTCCTAATTGCTGCATCCCAGCATAGCCATGGTCAGAGGCAGTGTTTTGTCAAAGTCCAGGCTTCAGAATCAGGCAGACCTGGGATTTTGCTTGGGCTCCCTCTCTAACAAGTTGTGATAATGAAGAGCAGGAGATGAAATCTCTCCAGGCCTCAGTTTCCCATCTGTAAAGAAACACCCTTACCTTCAATAGTTAATGTGAAGATTTCAAAAGATTATATGAGTTTACCATATGTGAAGTATTAATAAATGTTTAATCATCACTCTACTCTCTACAATTTACCTAACATCTACCTTGCGATTTGACATTTGAAGTTCTCTCATCTTCACAAAAATACATAATTGTCCTTGTTTAACAGATAACAAACTGGAATGTAAAGAGGTTTAGTAAGATACGCTGAGGTTAAAAAGTGAGTGAAGTCTGAGGCAGGGTTAAATCTGTATCTGTCTGTATCCACAACCCATCATCTTCCCAACTGACAAGGGATCCCCGACCAGGGCTGTGGGCCACATGCACAGATGGCCTCAGCAAATCCTGATGCAATATTGTGGGGTATGAGTTTTTTGGAGAAACAGGTTCATCACATCTCAAAAAAAGGTTTTGCATCAAAGAAGGTTAATAACCCAGCATTATACCAACTTTTCCTGACTTCCCCATTGCAGGCACTTTCAACATGTCTTAACATCAAAATCTTCCTTTAAATAACATCTTATCCAAAACTTTATCATTTACCAAAGGTAGGGAGGTTAAAAACTGCTTTGGATTAAGGGCACATGGTGGGTGGGAGAGAAGGGATCAACGGCTCAGGTCCTTACCAGCTCAGCCTCCTCCTCCTCCCAGTCCTGCCCCTGCCAGGTGCCGAAGCTCCAGGGATCCCAGGTGGAAAGCCACCATGCCAACAGCCACAGTTACCACAACAGTTTTCCACATTATCTGCATTGCGGCAGCCACTAACAATTCCATCAAGAGACACTCAGAGCAGAAATCATAAATGTCTCCAAGATGCTGTGTGGACTGAGGCAATGCTCAGCTCCAGTGTGACAGGTTCCACTTTAAGGACCAGGCCTCAGATGGTTGCGTGAGGAGGTTTCCTGAGCAGACAGCGCAGGGAATGGAGCACAGAGTGCTTGGTGGCCCTCCCTGAGTGCTCGCTGTCCTGCCTCCAGCATGTGAGGAATTGAACTCTGAGTGGAAGACTCTTAAGCCTAGCAGTCAGCGGAACGCAGGACAAACACCGGCCAAGAACACCCCCGGAGGCACCTAGCCAACCTTTCTCCGAATGATTTCCAAGACGCCAAGAAGAACTTCCCAGAACGACACTCCCCACCCGGCCTGCGAGGAAGTCTGAAATGAACCCTCAGGTTTCATTATTCTGTATCCTAAAGAATGTTCTACCTTCAAATCCCTGGCTGGAGCTGCACACACAGAAGGATAAAGGTCCCCCAAGACCACAGGAGTCGCCACTCCAGGGAGACCGTGGGTTATAGCCCCAACCGATGTCTGAGCAGTGCCTTAGATTGCAACGGTGCCTCACAGCCTCACTTCATCTGTTCTTCCCAACTACTCATGAGATTGAATGCAGGAGGTGGACGATCCTCTTTTCACAAATCAGCCACTTCATGAGATGTTTATAGAGGGACACAGCAGAAATACTGACGCTGAGCCTGTCCCCTCTCCAAATCACTACACCTACACCAAGAGGCTACAAGAACAGAAGTGGGAAGAGGCATTAAAAACAATTTTTAGCTGTTTCTTAAAAATGTCTGGCCTTGACATTGGCTAGGCATCATCAGAACACTAGACCACACTGCACTTAATAAGCATTGACGTTATGGGAATCTGTCTTCCGAACGTATTACTTCCCGCTATGCTGTCTTTTGTTATAAAAGCGCTGCAGCATTTTTACAGGTTCCTAGAAATCCCGGGAAGAGTTTCTAGAATCCTAGTCTCACAGAAGGAGCTGCATTCCAACGTGAGGTATCTGTCGCCTGCATTGGACTGGTGGTGACCAGTGTTTCCTGGTCCACGTTGTGGAAACACCATAAGGGATACCTCCAGAAAATAGCTAATTTCAGGGCCAGGTCATGAAGGAAAATGTGGCACAATTGCCATCAACCCAATCAGCAAGTGGATGATCACTAGGATAATGCCCTTCTCCGTCAGCCCTTAGAACAATGCACTTAGCCTGTATCATGTGACCTCCGTGTGCCTCCCCGGCTACCATAAGCTCCTTACGAGTAAAAGGTGAGTTTTAGAGTGAGACTGTTGTGCCATAAAAAAGTGCCATATGAACAAAAGATCATTGTATTGTATAACACATGTGTTTCCTCCAATGAAATTTTTTAGGACGGGGACTTTATTGTACTGATTATCATTTTTGTCTTTTAATTTTTGACGTATAATTAATTTCTTGGACACCCAAGAAAGTGTTGATGTTTTTGACACATGAAAAGCCAAGCTTCCCTTTGGTTCATGCGCCTCCTGCCTTATGAAATTGCTGTTCCTGTTATTTAGAGTCATGCTCATCTTGTTCCAGGTACTGGACCATGCACATGTGTGGTCCCAAAGCCTCCACACAGCAACCCAATGCCCAGTTCAGCAAAGCTGTCAAGGACCTTTAGGAAAAAATATTTAAAGACCAACAACAACAACAACAAAGAAACACATAAGGCAAAAAGAAGATTTGCCCATGAGGCAGTAAAGACCTAGCATATAGCATAGTGCTTGGCAGCTCCAGCTCCAGCGAGGCAGCCTGGCTGTGAAGCCCATCTCAGAACGCCTGCACAGGACGCCGTGCTCCACGTAGGATGCTGGGAGAAGCAGTGGGATGGGCCGTGGAGGGTCACAGCCTCGGAATGGGTGGCCTGCAGCTTCTGGAACTCGGTGAGCTTCCAAATGACATTTCACACCAAAGCTATTAGAAGATTAGTTTTTATGCAGGGCAAAAAGCACAAGAACATAAGACAATATATGAAGACAGCAGCTAATGTATCATCACGATGCGTATTTTGTCTACTTCCAAAAACACTTTCCTAGAGCCTAAAATTGAATAATATGTATACACATGAAAATGTTCGAAAAAAAATTTAAGAAAGAAGCCAGGTAACTGAAAAATTGAAAGTGAGTAAATAATTGTATAATCAGCTAGGGATTATACACTTAACCATAACTGAGTTTTGAATTTCCTGGCAGTCAAGTCAATAAGTGAAACCTATGACTTTCTAAGGACATTACAGTTCTCAAGAAAGACAGTTTTCCCCAGGTAAAATTCTGTGCTTAATTCATTAAGCAGATACATAACATAAAAGACACTGGATAACATCATTAATAGTCTTTAAGAAAATTTAGAATATAGAAAAATGTGGATTATTTGGCCATCTCCTTTAAGATAAAATCAAAACCCTAATTTCACTTGTTCTTGTAAATTCCAGAATTAGTACATCTTATTGTAAAGGGTTCTTACACTGCACAAATGAGTAAAAATGTAATCGTTTTCATTTCTAAGACAGAATTTTTAGTTTTCGTTCATTAAAGATATTTGTATTGTGGCTTTGCTTCTCAATGAACCTAGAACATGGGAAAAGGGACATTTTCAAATCCTGTACCCTTTCTCTCCCTAGTGTCAGCTACCTGCTTAGGTTTCTGCTGAATTCTTAGTAGGAGTCAATTCGAGATGCAGCTCTGGATAGCTCTGCCCACAGAGCTCTCTGTGAAATGAAAATGCTGCCCACCTGCTCTGCTCAGTGCCACCACCACTGACCCCGCATGGCTCCTGAGGGCCTCGACTGCGTCCGGTGCAACTGAGGGACTGCAGACCACTGAAGTGTTCACTCTAAAAACAGTAAGCAGCAAATTTTATGCTGTGTATATTTCATCAAAATAAGAAATAAACTGTGCATATAGCAAGCTGTAGAAAGTTCACAGAGATTCTGAAAGGAACACAAATTTGTGTTAAGATTTTGCCAAGTTTGGCTCAATTTTGCTGGGCTTACTCATAAGATTTCTAAAAAGGTCTCTTGGTTCCTTTAGACTCAATTTCTAGAGTGATACAAACACAGGATCTGGTTTTCTGTCTGTGAAAAATACAGGATTTGGTTTTCTCTCTGTGAAAATGACAGTTTCTTTTTAAAAAG
This sequence comes from Macaca fascicularis, assembly GCF_037993035.2. Lineage (NCBI taxonomy): Eukaryota > Metazoa > Chordata > Mammalia > Primates > Cercopithecidae > Macaca > Macaca fascicularis. The sequence continues at coordinate 4,538,734 of NC_088392.1, read as the reverse complement.
GTTGCAAAACTTGTCTCTTTGCCTTATAGGGTGATCGACCCAAAAGCAAAGCCTTCACCTCTGACCAGAACTACCTTCTGCACTTTGGTTATTTGTCCTGCCCTCATCGTTCTCCTTAAAATAAGAGAAACAACAAATATAAAACACATATAATACAGGCATATGTACATATGTAACAATATTATATACACTTAACATATTATACTAAATATTATAAATCTTTCTCTACATTTACATAATTAAAACTTTTTTTTTTTTTGAAAGGAAGTCTTGCTTTGTTACCCAGGCTAGAGTGCAATGGCGCGATCTCTGCTCACTGCAACCTCCACCTCCCAGGTTCAAGTGATTCTCCTGCTTCAGCCTCCCAAGTAGCTGGGATTACAGGCATGCACCACCACACCTGGCTAATTTTGTATTTTTTGGTAGAGACAGGGTTTCTCCATGTTGGCCAGGCTGGTCTCAAACTCCTGACCTCAGGTTATCCACCCACCTCAGCCTCCCAAAGTGCTGGGATTACAGGCATGAGCCACTGCACCCACCCAATTAAACCTAATTTTTAAAATAATCCTGACCAAAGCTTCAGTTTACCTTCCACACGAGAACACATGCAAATTAGTACAGACCCAGAGTTTGACAGACACACAACTAAGCCTACGAGATTTCATATCACCAAATATTTCAATAGATTCATAAATAAAGTTGGTAGTAGGTGTGGGGCCTTCTCAGGTATGGTTTTGAGACAAGGGTTCTAGGTACAGGTGAGAACAAATCTGCAGTAGGTACATTTTCTAAAATGGTTTCTTTTAGGATCAAGCCAGCCCACTGTCTCAATTTCCTACTGACAGGAGGTGCAAGAGCTTTGCCTCCAAGTTGCCACAGTGCCTTCACAAATCTTCCATTCTCCCAGGCATCAGGTGCCCACACATCATGTTTTGCAATGACAGGATACTACTTTTTGAAATATTGCCCTATTTACTTTTTCTGGTAATTCCTTTCCTTCCTTTACTCTTACCCCATTCAAGCACCTCTGCTGTCCGGCATTTATAGACTCAGGGGAATAATTCAGTAGACGAGGAAAGAAAGAATCTGGAATCTCCTCCTGGCTCCTGGGTCTCAAAAATGTAGTCCCTTGGAGGAACAAATAAATACTCAAGCCAAGACATATGAAAGTTTTGAGGAGAGATGTGCTTGTCTCCCCAGTTGCCCACCCCTAACTCACCCTAGGACTAGATTAAAATGTACTGGCTTACAGGGAAAAAGAAAGGCGGATAAGAAAGAGAAGTCCAGTTGCAGGTAGGATCCTGGGAGGCTGCAAAACCTGACATAAGTTCATAAGATCCGGAGTTCCCATGCCCAAGAGAGAACATCTGTAGAGTGAGTCTGGGTCAACTGGCCCATGAGGAGCCCACAAGATTTCTGGAATCTAACACAGCAAAAGCACGAAAGGCAGATTCCCAGGCACCATCAAGTGCACGCCAGCGGCAGCAGCTACCAGGCATGTGCCAAGGAAGGGGAGAGCGACGTGAAGGCCAGGGGGCCAAGGACCAGCTCACTGCTCCGGAAGGGTAGGGGCCCAGACAGGGGGCAGCAAAAACCCCAGGCTTCCCTGGGCATCCCTGCAACGCTGAGTAAACAGTGCCCTGGGCATCCCTGCAACCTGCAACGCTGAGTAAACAGTGCCCTGGGCATCCCTGCAATACTGAGTAAACAGTGCCCTGGGCATCCCTGCAACGCTGAGTAAACAGTGCCCTGAGCATCCCTGCAATGCTGAGTAAACAGTGCCCTGAGCATCCCTGCAACCTGCAACGCTGAGTAAACAGTGCCCTGGGCATCCCTGCAATACTGAGTAAACAGTGCCCTGGGCATCCCTGCAACCTGCAACGCTGAGTAAACAGTGCCCTGGGCATCCCTGCAACACTGAGTAAACAGTGCCCTGGGCATCCCTGCAACGCTGAGTAAACAGTGCCCTGGGCATCCCTGCAACCTGCAACGCTGAGTAAACAGTGCCCTGGGCATCCCTGCAATGCTGAGTAAACAGTGCCCTGGGCATCCCTGCAACGCTGAGTAAACAGTGCCCTGGGCATCCCTGCAATGCTGAGTAAACAGTGCTGGGACAGTCGAGGGGCTGACTGACTTTTATTAACATTCCATTACCCCCAGAAAAAGGGAAACTTGAATTAGAAATTAAATCAAGTTACTAAAAACTAAAGACGTATATTTCTTGCACAAGAGTTTAGGCACTAAGAATTTTACCTCCTTTAAGTAACAATCTACAGCCTTCACCCGGAGGGTGTCCACTCCCTGGGGCCAATGGGCTTTCCTGATTCATCTCTTTGCAGAGCAATTCACAAAAGAAAGTCTGCTTTGGCTGCAACGCCAGCACTTACAGACCAGAGCATCCTGTTCTGCACTTTGGCCTTATCCGAAATGTGTGTTTATCGTGTTCAAGTATCTAGAGCAGGAAGTGCAGACAGAGGGTAGAGGTCACACCTGCATCACAGCGTGCTCCCCTCAGAGTCCTGCTGTAACCTCTGTTGCGGATTTTCCCTTCACAAACCGTTTCATTAACAGTTACCTCCAGGATTTAACTGGAAAACTAAGCAATGTTGCAAGAGAGCTCTGGGGAAGACTGACCTTCCCAAAGATCTTTCTGAGCCAAGAACTGTTGAATTCTCTGAGCCAGAAAGGGCAGCTCTTTCTCTTCTGAAGACACCACTGCATTCCAGTTAGGAAGCCTCCCTAAGACAGGCTGCCCAGTGACCAGTGGCCACGCCGGCCCCCAGAGAGGGATGGAGAGCTCTGAGTAAATGTGATCTCTTCATCTGTACATGGAAAACCTTTTGGAAACGGTATGCATGCAGTCCTTATCCCTCAGCGTCCACGGAGCCCTGGGGACAAGGAATCACTCACAGAAATCTTCAGGACAGCTTTGAAAACCGACTTAGTCATCCACACATGCTTCAGAAATTATTCAGATAAGTTAGGAACCCAGAACATTTGGGCTGATTTTGTTATTTGTTGTATTTCTCTCTTGATGTTCATTTTATCCTCCAAGTTCCTTTCCTCTTATGCTAATAATTATCTGCCTTAAATGGATAAAAAGTGAAGACCCATTTCCTTCTGATTAGTCTGCCAGTCACCGGTGGGTCTTCTTGCCTGATCTATGCATTCCTTCTTCCCTCCAGCCTCAGGGCCAACTGGTGATCTCACACCTGGACTCCAGCAGTAACTTCCAGCATCACACCTGGACTCCAGCAGTAACTTCCAGCCCGCCTCCAGACACACCTCAGCCTGGTCTGCTCTGCTGTCAACTAGTTCTCTCTTCTCAATCACTTCCTTTCCATTCTCACTCTTGACTGCCTGCCACAGGTAAATCAAGCTGGCAGCAGTAATACAAACCCTACTACAACCAGACTGCCCAATGTGTTCCCTTTCCCCTGGCCACAGACAGAGCACGGCTCAGGCCGACCATAGCCTCCCACTCGGCTCTCTAGAACTTAACCTTGCAAGTTTAAGCCAGCTGCTCAACCTCTGTGGCCTCAGGGTCATCAAGACTGGATGTTCCCTAAGGCCTCTTTCAAATGTGCATAAGCAGAGACATTATGGGGGGGAGCCTATGCTGTTGGAGCCGAAAGGGGTCTTAGGTGCCACCATGACACCTCTGTTTATGCAAACTCCACATGCAGATGCCCTGTGCCAACTCCTCTGCCTCCATTTCCTCATCTGTAAAGTGGGTATCACGAGAGCACTCACCTTGAAAAATGATGAGACTTAAACAAAATATCCATATTAAGTATTTAGAACATGGCCTGGCTCACAGTGAGATCTCAGTAAATGGTAGCTTTGTCATTGGTGTTCGTTAGGATTATCTGATTCTTACTTTCTTCGGACATCAGCCCACATCCACCACCTCCAGGAAGCCTGCCATGATGACTGCAGTCCTTAGTAATTTCTCCCTCTTAGTAACTTACAGCATTTCTTCTGTCTTCCCTTCACTTGACACACAATCACACACACTCTACAAGTACTGTTTCTGTATTCTTATTTTATCTAACTTGTGATGCTTTTCCCTCAACCAGATTTATGGAGGGCGCCCCCTATTGTGCTTCTCTATAAACACCATGGTGACTTGACAGTGCCATGCCTCTTGTTGAACACCTGGAGCTACCGACATTGGAAAACTCCAACAAATGCCCAATGTCCTAGTATGCCCAGAAAAGGGCCTGTCTAGGAAGCTGAGAGTCAGTCAAATTCGGGACCAAGAACTTCACTTCAACAAAGACAAGAGTCATTAACACATCCACTTCCATGGAAATTGCTCACGGCGGATGATCTGTGATTAAAAAAAAAAAAAAAATTAAAAAAAAAATTCCCCTAGCTGTTTGATCCACTTACAGGGCTAAGGAAGCCCAGAGATTTGGGAAAACTTCAGGTTTGGGGGTTTCCTTTAAATTCTGCATGTTATTAGCATAGTTTACTTTTTCCTTATCAGTGAATATTGTGTCCTTTGCCAATAACAACACATCTCAACACATAATGTGCCTAAAAGAAAAAAGGAGAGAGCAAGACCAGAGTGCTCGGGTGGCAGTAGTTCCTTAACACAACCCAAACACACAATGCTCAATATGTCATAATGGAGGTATCAATCTTAAAAGAATTTCATCAGTCTCCAAAGACACCATTGCCAGGAACCATGCCACACCATACCAGCCAGTGAGCCAGGCTGGTTCTTCTATCTCAAAAGATCAAATGCCCAGGAACACATGAGTCATCTGCAGATTCCTGCTAATGAGCAGAGCCCTGCACGAGGGTTGACAAGACTGAAGCCCAGAGTTCTTTGTCCATGAATGTTGGACAAGAACGGGCAGCGCCTGCTTCTTTTAACTTCGAATCTGCTTTAGCAAGAGAGCTAAATGGACAAGCATGCCCTGCACTTCTGTTTTCCATGAGGAGCCAGAAGTCATCAGCAAAGCTGCAGCCCAAGATGAGAGAAGCCATTCGCCTCCTGGGACCTCCACGGAGTGAATGCCTTTAAGATGACAAGAGCTGGGGTGTGGGAGGAAGGTCATTTTGTGACTGTGTCTTCATTTTGGTAGATTTTCTTGCAGATGTTTCCAGATGATCATGTCTTTATAATGGTCTTAGTAGACTGGAAGCGTTAATATTTTAAAATAAAAAGAAGTTACCACCTCAGCAATGCTATTAGTGTCACAATAGGTGGTTGTTTGTAATAAGAATCCTTGTACTGGGGATGAAAAGACAACTCTGCTTTTCTACCACGATGATAGATTCTGAAGCCTTGGCTGAGCAAGTGGTTTCAATTTGGGTGTAGCTTTCTGGAGAGGAAGCCTTTGGCCATGGAACAAAAGTAATCTTGTTCTAAAACAACTCCTGTGAGATCTCCTTAAACATGGGAGCTAACCAGGGCTTCTCAAACAATCCAACAGAGATATCTCAAAGACAGAATGCTCTCAGCAATCTGCTATTACATGGGAGCTAACCAGGGCTTCTCAAACGATCCAACAGAGATATTTCAAAGACAGAATGCTCTCAGCAATCTGGAATATTAAGTCCTTGACAGTAAGATCAATGATTTGCAAAGAAGCCCCTAAATCAGGGTCTTCAACCTTGGCACGATTGACATTTGAAGTTGGATAGCTGGGTAATTCCTCACTGTGGGGGGCTGTCCTGTGCACTGCAGGAGGTATACAGAAGTGTCCCACTAACTATAAGTAGCAGGAAGATCCCCTATGTTTTGACACCGGATTTCAGCCAATGCTTGATGCTTCACTCAGTGAACCAGCAAATTTTACCATATCACACTATAGCTTTTAGCAAGGGAATGCAAAAGACACCCCTTCATGTTCTTCCAAAAGATTTTCCAATAGAAGCAACTCAGAATGAACCCAGGTGATTTCAGTGGTTTCCAGGAATTCTCATGTTTCATGCATGGGACGTGGCCCCATGGTGCTCAGACCCTGCCTTATGAATAACTGTCTCATTCTCCTCAGGGAACAAATCCTCCAGCTTTCGAAGGACACCCAGACAGGTTGCTTAATGATCATTGGGACATTGTGGCACCGATTTTTTAAATGAAATACACATAAATATCCTGAGCCTGGGGGCTATTTCTCTCTAGTCCTGATGGCCTCTCTCATCTTAAAATAATTTACAGGAATTCTGCAATTATAGTAGGTCCCGGGTTGTTTTTCCTTGCATCACTTTACAGAGATACTTATCAAAAGCCCAAACAAGGCACCATAAATCGTTCACGTCCTTGGTAGGCTCATATAGTTCTGAGTCCCATGTGGTCTATCAAAGGGTCACTTGGTGAGAGGCCAAGCTGCCAGACGTCTTCTCTCATTGCTTTTTAATTTCCTCCCTTCCTTTCTTTATTCTCAGAGATACTACATCTTTAAATAAAAGACAATGCACAACTTTAAGGGAATTTCATTTTAAATAAAATGTTCCTGAATTTAAAAAAGAAGAAAGAAAAGGAGAAAGGAGGGGGAGGAGGGGAAAAAGAAAAGCCTCTTCTTGATAACTTGCCTGGACTTCTTGGCTCGGGATATTGGCCGGGTTCCCACTCGTTCCACTCCATACAATCGGTTACTTTCAGACAACTAGTCAATGGTACCAGAGCCAAACAAAAAGGGAGCGCGCTCATTGACTATTTTTCTTAAGCCTTGCTATTTACAGAAGATGAGCGTCATCTGCCTTCCCTAGCTGGTCTTTCTCCGTTGGATGGCTGGCTTCCTTCGTTGAGTCCATTGTCGCTGCACTGGGCTTTGTGTGAGGGGCTCGTTTCTTGCAGGTGGCCAATTTCCCATGTCCCTAAAGTCCCCCCTTCCTCTGCGAATAGTCTCATTCCAGCAAACCTCAGTCAGATGAGTGGGTGGTTTGGGGACTGAAACATGCCACGGAAGACTCATTTCTTTTGCTGTTAACTCCTGAAGCCCCACCCATAGTAATCAGAACATTCTGTCCAACAGATGACAAAGTCTGCATTTTGTCTCCTCTTTTGATCTATGAAAAATCATGCATCTCATGGCTGTATATGAAAGCAATCTGAAAAAGAGGTTTTTTCCTCCTTTTGACAAATGTTACTGGAACAGAAACTCTCTTGTTCCTCTCACTTCTGTGTTTCTTGATATTTTGAACTGGATAGATGAATGAATCAAGGAATAGTTGCAACACAATTCTGAAAGAGAAAACGTCATTTTAAAACACAAATTGATAGCACACGTGTGCTTGGGTTTTGTTTTCATTAGAGTGCAATTTCCCTGAGGACAAGTATTTGCATGGAGTTCTTTATCCTTTGTTATAATGTAACTGTGGTATTATCAGTATATATATATTTTTTCTTAAATTAGGATGTAGGTGTTAATATGCTTCATTCATACCCTGGGCCAGGCTCCGAAGATACAGTAGTCCCTAAGTGGGGTTGCCATTTTGTGCATGTACTTGTAATGTATTTTACATTAGTCCTGTATTAGGGTGGGTCTCACGCACCAAAAGAGAGGATAATCTCCAGTCCCAACTCATGGCTATGACATGACATGACTGGTTTGTGTGTAAAAAGAATGTAAGCATTTCCTCGCCTGTGTGCTGAAACACCCTGGATGGAGAGACTATCCAGCCTTAAGCTTGAATTAAAATGCAAGAAAATTTTAGAAAATCACTAGGCAAGTAGGGGAATTAAATGCCACGCCACAAAACTGGGTGAAGTGAGAGACAGCAAAGAGTCCCATATCAAAATCCTACCTGCCTAACTTTATTTATCACCTGTGATAAATTCAGTACTAAAGTAATTCCTACTTCACTGGGCTGATGTTATCTCAAGAATAAAATAAGTATAAATTCCACACCTGGAAGTCCCTCATTTACTCTTAGGAAGGAAAGGTGACACGGGGGGATGGTTGTGCTTTACTGATGAAGGGTGATGTGCAGGGGAGCGATGACTTTTAAAAAGCTAAAAATGAAACCTACTAAGATTGTTAACATAAAAATTGAGTCAAAGTAAATCAATCATCATCAAAAACAACAACAACAAAAGATTCCTTGATTTAGAAGGTGATCATTTAATCAAACCTTTATTCTTTTTCTGTTGAAAGCTCTCTAATCTCACACTAAGAAAACAACTGCACATCCAGGTTATTCTGAACCATGGAAAAAACCGGAGTTTTTTTTTATTATTCAGAAAAATGGAAACATTTTTAACTTCAAAAATTTAAATAGCAGTTTTGTTAGTATCTTTTGTTATTACCTGTTCTGAATTCTTTTCAAAGAAAAAATACAAAGGAAGCAAAGGAACAACGAAAATTGAGGGATGATGAGAAAAAAGAAATGAAGGGAAGGATGAAAAACTAAAGGAGAACTACAGGAAGAAAGGAAGGAAAGAAGGAGAAAATAGTCTTCCAACACTTATAAAGACAGGTGTGCTAATAGGGAAGTACTGACATAATCAGCAGCTAATATAATATCATAAGCTACTCATTTAAAATTATTCTTGAATATTCCACTTGCGGAAATAGGAAGCAGTCTTATTTTTTCTATTCATCCTGCTAAGAGCAGATAAAATTCCTGCACATTACATATAAAGCAAACTTCAAAAGACTCTAAAAGTTGGAGAGAAGAAAGCAGACCACCAGCAGGAGCTCAGAACCCCAGGAAACACACAGTGGTGGTTTTTGTTGGTGGTGGTGATTTATTTATTTGGTTTTTACCTCATATATACTAGACTTGTTACTAGAAAAGCCAGAAACCCATAAATATCAATGGGCACATAGAAACAGACAGGAAGGCTTGTTCCCCATAGACAAAGGACCAGAGGACGCACTGCTTAAGAAGAGTGAAAACTCTTAAATGAAACTCATTTTATTCCAGCCAAATACCACAAAAAAAAACTGCAGTCCACTCCCACCCCTGCCAACACATGGAGAGTTTGGACTTCCATCATGACAGAGCCATAATGAGGCACCCAAACCCCATTCCATGGTGTTGCCTAGGAAGGCCAAATGGTGAGTCTGGACTTCCAGTTCACCCATGGTAACAAAGAAACCTTCCCCTCCCCAGAGGCATGGTATCAGAAGTGACCTCCTGGACAGTCAGGATTTTTATCATTAAACAATAGGAAAAAAACCATCCCACCATAATGTCAGTGAAGGCCCTACAGTGTGTAGAGACAAGCACACTGCCCCTCTCAGCCAAGTGGTATCTGCAAAACGTAGTGGGGAGTTTGAGCTCCCAACCACATTTATCAGTAATGAGATGCCTTTACCTCTTCTTCTATCAACAGAGACCAAGAGGGGAACTTGGACTTCCACCCTACCTGATTGTAATGAGTGGCATCCCCACCCTTCCTTCCTGTGGCATAGAAGTGTCAGAGAAGGTCTGCTAAAATAGAAGACTTAAGTGGGGTCCAGAGACTCATAACATACTACACAAATGCATAGGTTGTAACCAATACTTATTCATCATAGGAAAACCAAGAATATCTCAATTTCAATAAGAAAATACAATCAACGGACACCAATATTGAGATGGTACAGATGTTAGAATTATCTGTGAAAGATTTTGAAGTAGTCATCATAATAATACTTCAATGAGCAGGTACACTTTGAAAAAAAATTAAGAAAGTCTCAGCAAAACAACAGAACATATAAAGAAGAGCTAAACAAAAACTGTAGAACTGAAGAAAACAACTAAAATTTAAAAACTGAATGGATAGGCTCAACAGCAAAATGGAAGGGACAGAGGAAAGAATTGGGGAACCTGAATATAAAACAATAGAAACTATTTCTTTGGAACAACAGAGAAAAAGCAGCCTAAAAAACAAACAGCCTGTTGCTATGACTAAATAGCTAATAGTCATGGCGCCAGAGTCTGGGAAGGAGAGGAGAGAAAAGGTAGAGTTTACTCAGTAAGATAATAACTGAAAAATATCCCAAAGTTGCACAGACATAAACCTATGAATTCAAGAAGCAGAGAAAATTCCCAAACAAGACAAACCCAATGAAATCCATGAGAAGATATATCATAGTCAAATTCTGAAAACTAGAGGGAAAAAAAAAAACAGCAGCAGGAGTGAAATGACATCTTACATAAGGGGAAAAAACAATTGAAAAGATAGCAGATTTCTGATAAGGAACCATGTAGTCCAGAAGACATTGTCATGACATTTTTCAGGTTCTGAAAGAAAAGAACTGTCAACTCATAATTCTATATCCAGGAATGAAGGAGAAACTAAATACTTCAGATGAAAAATAGCTAAATAGCTAAAAGAATTTGTTGCCAACAGACCTCTCCTTAGAAAATGTCTATAGGAAGTTCTTTATTTTTTTATTTTTTTTTTAGAGGGAGTCTCACTCTGTTGCCCATTCTGGATTGCAGTGGCATGATCTCAGCTCACTGCAAGCTCTGTCACCAGGGTTCACACCATTCTCCTGTCTCAGCCTCCCAAGTAGCTGGGACTACAGGCACCCACCACCACACCCAGCTAATTCTTTGTATTTTTAGTAGAGATGGGGTTTCACCGTGGTCTCGATCTCCTGACCTCGTGATGCACCCGCCTCGGCCTCCCAAAGTGCTGGGATTACAGAAGTGAGCCACCAAGCCCGGCAGGAAGTTCTTTAAACAGCATACAATATACAGTTCACTCAAACAGGTAAAATGACAACACCTGTAGACTTTAAGTTACATATATAATGTAATGCCTAGAGCAACCATTAAAGAAGGCATGCAAAGAAATCACTAAAAAACTATAAATAAACAGAAATGGAATTCTAAAGAGTTTTCAAGTTACCCATGGAAAAGTAGAAAGAAGACAACAGAGAAACAAAACCAAGAGAGACAAACAAAAAAATAAAATGACAGACATATGCCCTGACACATAAGTGATTACATTAACTGTAAGTGGTCTAAGTATACCAATTAAGACTGAGACTTTCTGCCTTTTGTGACATTACGAATGGACCTGGACGACACTATGCTAACTGAAATAAGCCACACAAAAAAAGACAAATACTGCACGACCTCACTTATATGTGGAATCTAAATAGTCATACTTATAGAAACATAGAATACAGTGATGATTTCCAGGGGCTAGAAGGAGGAGGAGAAGGGCAGGTCATGGTCAAAGGGTACAAAGTTTCAGTTATGCAGGATAAATAAGTTCTGAAAGTCTACTATATAGCATAATACCTATAGCTAGCAATACTGTATTGTATACTTAA